>NC_041343.1:13432848-13570348 GCF_004354835.1 Perca flavescens
TTTACATATTTTAAGTTTGATCTATTTTGGCTCATTTTTGTTGATCTTGCTTTATAGTAATTGAACTTCCCATTTCAGTTGAAAATTTGCTGTTATCTTGTATTTACTGTTGTACACTGCAAAAGATACCAGAATGTTAACAATTTTGGAGCAATCTCACCATCATTGTAATGCTGTTTTTATATAAAAAAAAAAAAAATAGCTGCCTTGTATAGGCCAATATAAGTATTTTTTTTTTTATCCCTCAAATATTGACATTTGCATCAACCTCAGAATTCTAAATTATTGCTTTCTAGTAACTGTATGAGAGTTGAATTTGCAAATATCAGTTTAACCCTGTAACATTAGTGCCTTGTCTACTAGTGCTGTAACTGTTGTCTGTATTTAACCCAATTCAGCAAGTAATTTTCTGTCCTTTTTTTTTTTTTTTTTTTTTATAAGGTGATTGTTTTCTAGAACGGTCTATTTTTTTAACATATTAATTGATCAAGCAAGTTGATGCACAATGGCTACAAATGTGTTACGTATACATATGTAAGGCGTTTTCATATTTTAACGACTTCAGCTGCCAAAAGTAAGCTATAAGCTGATAGGTAATGACATTTTCAGACAGTATTTGAACTGATGCTCACATACTGCAGCGCCAAGCCTTAACTCCACATCCAGGTTCCATGAGTTCTGCATAAGAGGATGGTGTATCGTCGGAAAGAAGCAGATGTGCCCGTACTGCAAGGAGAAGGTGGATCTGAAGAGGATGTTCAGTAACCCGTATCCTTTTTATTCTGTACACACATGAGCTTGGACTGTTTTTTTTCTGTGCTGTGTTATATGTGTATATATCCTAATGCTTCCTGAGTTAGTTGGTGTAATTTTAGAGAGCATGCAGCTCGGGTTCAGGAAGTGATTTTCCACATCTAATTGCTCCACTGTTTTAGAAAGTGCTTATATAAAGAGTTAACCCTGGAACCAAGCCAACCAACTACGAGATGAATTGTGAGCATAAAACAAACAAAAACAAACAATTGATGCGATGCAGAAAAATATTTTGAAAACTGAAAAAAAGCAAAGTTGACTTGCACAGAAACGATCATAGACGTCATTGGTAGCAGCTCACTAGGCGCTCGTGGTTTCACGGGTGCTGTAAACATTTCCATGGTAACAGCAAGCTCCACCAATCACAATAGTGGCGTTTTGTGGACGTTGCTGTTACGCTTACGATTGTGGGTAGGGTAGTACTTCTCCATGACGTTGCAAATAAAACAAGGTTGATTTCATACAGACTCGTGGCTTCTACAGAAGCATAAACCTTCGTTTCACAGTCTACCTTGGATGGTTTAGACTTTATGGTTTATAATCAAAATCCTTATGCAGAAAATGAATGACATCTTAACTTCTAGAACCACACTGTTGAACTCAATAGACAATTAAAAAAAAAAAAAAAAAAAAAAAAGTAAAAGTAGGTCCAAACCTAAATTTGGCCTTTTCATAGATGACATCAAGCCAATTTTCAGGAAACCCAGTCATGCCAAGTTACAGGAAAAAGACATCGGTCTTGCAACAGAGAGGAAGTTTCGACAGACAAGTTTAGGTGAATTTTTCAGGCACCTCATTGTAGGCCATTTGCAACGAGATATAAAACATTTATAGGTTGTATACCAGGTTCCTGTTCCTTTTTATGCCTCAGAGTTTAAACTTCAGACAACTGTGTCAACTGTGCAACTCTATATAATAAAGAATGCCCTTCAGAGAAACTGAAAGTGGTTTCTACCTCCTCTTCGTCATGCACCATTAGTTGTGTTATTAAGGCTTTATATTTTCACCCATTTATTAATCATTTATTATTACATTTTCCTTAACCCATTTTTCTTTAGCTGGGAGAGGCCACATGTCATGTATGGACAGCTTTTAGACTGGCTTCGGTACTTGGTGGCCTGGCAGCCGGTTATTATTGGATTTGTTCAAGGCATCAACTACATCCTGGGCCTGGAGTGACCTGGAGCGACTGTCAGAAATGGACATACACGCCATACAGAGAAGATATGCACTGGCTCAAAAGACTGAGGGCGTAACATTGAACTAAAACACAAATTAAAAAAAGAAAAACTTCTATAGTTTTTGTAAATATTTATAGGCACATATCTGTATTTACAGTTCATTTGAATTTTATTGATAATCTTAATTTGGATGTCTGTGTCAATTTCCCAGGATTTGCTTCACACAGCGTTACACCTTGATAATTGGTTAGTGCATCTTATGGCCTAGTAAAGCAGTTCTAAAAATCATTGAGAGAGGTGCTTTTTACTAATTTATGTCTTAAGTGTTTGTTAATTCTTAGTTAAAGGTTTGTGCTGGAGTTTTTCATCCTCATGTCTGATGAGTAATAAAGATTAAATGGAAATGAACATAAGTAACCGCTCCCTGTACCTCCGAAGTACACGTGCACAGTGTACACAGATGACCTCTGGAGTCATTTTGCCACTGTCATTTACAAAATCACTCGTATAGCTGTTTGACATTGATACCATATTTGGAACTCAAGTGACGTGAGTGGGTTTCCTCGTAGCCAGTCATGCATTATGTAACGGGAGGCGTCATGGGGAAGAAAGTGCTAATCATATTCAATACAGAGAACTCCTCATACAGTAGTTGACAAGATGGAAACTGGATGTTACAGGATTTCAGAATGTCCTCGCGGTCTTACGGACACTCATCCATACCAACAGACAAAACATAGTCATATTTTCTTTGACCTTTACCCCCCTTCACTAAGTTTGTATGATTTGAAGTGGAGGAAGGTCACTGTCTTCCAAACAAGGTCTTCTGTTTTCACTAATGCAATTAACTATTTGTACTTAAAGGGTCAGTTCACCTAAATCACAAAAAAAAATCTCACCTGTAGTTGGATCAAGCCATGCTGATAGTTTTGGTTTGGTTGTGCCAGCTGTTTTCTTAGGAAATACTTTCTCAAAATGAAATAGTTTGATACAGTCGGACACTTTTCTGATGTCATTTTCAATGCTGAGCACTACTAACTAAATTTAATTTACCTCTGTTGTATTGCCGTGAAAGCAGAAATCTCAGAGATGGATATCCTAAAGCCAGGCCAACTAAAACCAAAACTATATGCATGGCTAAATACCACTGGATGTAAGTGAGAAAATTGTAAAGAGATTCATTTTATTTTGGTGAATTTTACCTGTTCTGAAATTGGAGCAACCCAGAAAGCACAAACCAAAGCTATGATACCGGTTAGTAACTTGACTAAAACTATTGAAGTAAATTTAATAAGCAGGGGAAAGAAAACAAATGTAGAACATCCTTTAACTCAGTGAGTGTGCTGATGGTGCCAGTCTTATTTTTGTGATCTGTTCAATCCGAGGTTCCGTGTATTTTCAAGTCCAAAGTTGCTGGAAGGTGGTTGGTTTTTGCAGGTACTGGTCACTGTACATGCCTCATAACGCCAACTCACTTTTACTTGGACCTGTCTACCAACTCGCACAGTAATCGGACTGTGTACAACATAGCTAACATGATCATTTTGTTTTGTTAATGTTTTGTTTTCAATATCAGTTAATAAATGTCATGGTTTAGATCGTGTGTAGATGTCTATATCCTTGCGGTTTATTTTTCCAACACTTAAAGCCAAGTTATTGTCAACTGCATGACATAATATATTGAGACAATTGGAATCACAAGACCGAGAGCTGTGAATTAGTCAGCATAATTGATTTATGTAACCAATGTGTCAACAAACTTGTGGGCTAGTTTGTGAGGAAATCCCCATGTACGGTATGTCCATGCATTGTGTTTGAGTGGGTGTAGGGAAGTGAATTATGTTTTTGTGTATATATAGTAAACCTTAAGCAGCAGTCAACTGCAAGAATCTCTCACTAGAGGAGTCAATATGAAGCTGTCACTTGCTTTCAAAGGTAAATAATACTTATTGATAATACCAACATCAGTCATTTTCACTGTATTATGGTATTGGTTGTGAATATGTTGTATCTCTGCAACAGCTTTGGGATCCCTGTGTCTGCTGCTTGCAGATGGATTTCCAGGTACAGTGTATATTGTGAGTGACACTTTTATTTTTATGTGATTGTGTTTTTGTGCTAACCTTAATTTGTTCTGCAGTTTCTGAGAATTTACCTCCAAAGATCATCGGGGCAAATCACGTCAAAATAAAAGCTCATCTAGGTAACACTTGTGCACACACAAATTAACCAACAACTGCTTTAATGTTATTGTTTTTTTAAATTATAAAGCCATTTAAAAGTGGTCCTGTACATATATTGAAGGCTATACTGTAATTGTGTATGATGGGTCTGAATATATTCTGTACAGGTGAGAACCTGTTTCTTCACTGTGAAGCGTTTGCAAATTGTGAAGACACTCTCATCTACTGGCTCGTCAACAACACTTTTCCTGAAGACCTGCCCAGCAGTGGCAAAATAGTAGAATCAGATGAGTGAGTATTTTGAGTTTTAACTTGAATGGAAATGACCTTAACAGAGCATGGTTTTTAATTATTGATACACAATGGGTATGAAGTTCTGCTGTTAAAAAGCAAGACAATGTAATATTTGATGTGTATTTGATGAGCGGTTATGCCTGTGTTCGTTTTAGATCGACTTTAGATGAGGGTGCGATCCTACTGAGGAGTTTGCTGTTGAAGAATGTCACGTCAGAGGACCTAAAATCCTCCTTCACCTGTGTTGTGATAAACGCCGCTGGAATGACCCAAAAGAAAATCATGTTAACAGTTAGAAGCGACTGTAATGCAGGAAAAAACAGAAAACACTGAATGTCACTTACTGTAAAAAAGTGCACTGCTCTGAGCCATGCTTCCCTTGCAAACTGTGAATGTACTATTCTGTGTTATACTGTTGGGTCGGAAAACTATGCCAAAGAAAAGTTGGATGAAGAAATGTAGAAAACTTGGGTGCATTTGGCTCCACAATAGCACATCATTTTCCTTTGATGGCTTCCCATCAGTGAGACCAATAGTGTTAAAATGTAAAAAGCAACTTCTACATTTTCTGTGAAAGGAATACCTTAAGGTGAAACCAAACAAACTGGAGTGTATTATTACCCTCTCCTCATACAAATTTGATGCAGCATTTTGAGGATTATCCTTTTTCCAAGGAAACCCCACATCCAGAAGCAACATTGTATGTGGAACTGAATGCCCCCTAAATTACTGTCATATAGACTACTCCACCACAAAGCTACCATCTACTGACTGCATATATAGAATATTGTAACAGTTAATTGCTAGGCTATTGGATATGTTTGTGTATCATTCCAGTGTCTGTTTGCTGGTAATGAGCCATCTTAAATGTGTATGCTTTTGAACCATATGAAAATATACTCCATAATGAGAAAGTCGACTCAATCAATTCACTCACCAACTCTTACTGGAAACCTGTTGTTGTTTCCCCAGATATTTATTCTTAACTGTATTACTTATTTCAAAGAGCTAACTTTTTTCCAATGTGTGTCACTTTCAGTACTTTCATGGCCTGTATTAACATACACTGAGATCAACACTTTAATATTTAGCATGGATTAGAGTACAGATGCTTTTGTATGATAAATAATTACAGAGCTACAGCTCTTGAATGCGATTACTGCATTACACAACAGAACAATAATGCAAGCGGCCAACAAGCAATAAAAATGGATCAACAAAACTTAAACAAGCAAAAATAATTAAGTTTTTACATATTTTGAATTATACTATTAAATTATGACAAAGGACAATAGTTCTGTTGCTCATGATTTTGAGACAATAGTGCAGTAAAAAAAAGGCTATTAGGAATTTTAAGTCATGTCAAGCACAAGCTAGCAGCAGACAAGCAATTAATAATGTCCATCAAAATGATTGGATTGTATAAAAACAGGAAATAATTCTCCCCAAATCCCTTTAGTATCTTTCAGCTTCTTTAAATCCATGTCAACACAATAAATCACACCTTCCCCGCAAATGATTCCGTTTCTAAATCTTTGGTACATCAGTATAAAGCTCCATAAATGCACGTTGGTTGAATAGGAGAGAAACATGGTTCTCCATCACGACAGGCACGTCTTAAACAGTTTTCCTCCTGTTAGAATTCAGTGGAAGCCTCAACAGTTTTTTTGTATCCAAACTATTTTGCGCAGCGATCAGTGTTTAAAAGAGTCGCATCAACTGGATGCAGCCTCTGAGGCTCACACACCCAGCTCTTCCAGGCAGCGCTTCAAGTTGCTATTCCTGTCAGGATACTGGTTTTCTCCCATCTTCTTCCTGATGAGGGCAGCAGCATCTTGAATGAATGTTGAACACTTTACAGAAAATGTGCAGAGTGGTTGGAGAAGTTCCAGGTTGGTCTTAAGACCCATGCCAAACAGGAAACGCAGGAACATGTCCAGTTTGCCGTCGTCACACAGCAGGCTTCTGTCCACAGCGCTCTTGTACAGCTCCATGGTCTTGTGGCCCTTAAACATCCCCTTCACCTTGTCCTTCAGATGCTGCTCAAAAATGTTCTTCCCCTGGTTCCGGTAGGTGAAAAACACATAAAAGGCAGCCAGGTACTCTTGCATGGTGGGGTGGATAAAGCTGATGGAATTCTCAGTATACAAGACAAATGGCTTTGTGAGGTACTGTAGGCACAGGCCACTGTCATTCACTGCCTCCTCTATGTCGATATCAATCTCTTTCCAGTCGTGCTTGGTGATCCTGAACTTGCCTTTTTCCAGCATGTTGAATGCCAACTTTCCAAGTTTCATGAGGAAGTCTCTCTCTTTATCTGGGCTTTGCTGTGGAGCTCTAAATTCGCGACGCTGACGTGCGAGTGCAAACAGCAGCTTTGTGTACATGTAGGTGATGCCGCTGGGCAGCGCCGCCCGGGGCCCCTGTTCCTTGAATATGTGCTGGTACTCATCAGCCACCAGTGAGCAAAACAAGGGCAGGTGGCACATGATGCGGAGGGTTTTGGAAGAGTTGATGTATGCAATAACTCGAGCTGCTTGAACTGGGTCCTTAAATCTCTTCTTGAAGTATTCGTCCTTGTCTTGGTCACGGAAACCACGCACATCTATCTCATCATAATGCATATCCCAAGGAACGCAGCGTTTTATCTGCGGCCGAGAAAAGACCAGGAACAGGCCGCGCCAGAGCAGCTTATTCCGGAGGAGATTGACCACGAGAACGTTCAGGGGGACGGGTTCTGAGTGGTTACTGACAGGCGACGTGTTATGAAAGTCAAGCTCCCCTTTGTACTCATCAAGACCGTCAAAGATGAACATTATTTTGCATTCCTCGCATTGAAAATCCTCCTCCCTCAGTTTTGTTGTTGCTGGGTAGAGTGTGCGTACAATTTCCAGCAGGGAGACCTTGGAACCCTCATACTGTTTAAGGAATCTGAACGTCAAAGGAAAAAGGAAGGACACGTGTTGGTGGGACCGCTCTTCAATCCAATCGAGGACTATCCTTCTGACTGCCATCGTCTTCCCTGACCCTGCCATTCCTGTGATCAGCACAAACTTTAAGTGTGATTTCTCCAGCCTTTCAGCGCTCAAAATATCCTTAGTAGAAAGCAGTTTCCCTGTCTCCTGGTTGCTGTCCAGCTTTGGTATGGTCATGACCTCATGTTCAATATTTGGGCCATTATCACACGTCGTGGTTATGGAGAGATTAGTAAAGACATCGTCGACGGGCCTCTTCTCTCCCTGCTCACCTGAATCTTCACATACTTCGCTGTATATAGTCTTCAGAGTCTCGCATAAATCATGACGTACTTCATCTGAGAAAAAGGAAAATGTGCATGTAAATATGTGTACGCATTTCTTTCGAGCTGGCAGTGAACTGGATGGCTTTTGATTTAATTGCACTTTGACTATTATCTCCTTTGGCTTGTGTTAATATATTATCCATCAGTTTTGTTGAGATTAAATTAACAGTAATAAGACATTAATACAGGCGCCTACTTACTTCTGAGGCACAAAGTCTCCAGATAATCAATCTTATCCTTTTGCCCAATTTCCTCAAGAATGGTTTTGGTGATCTGCAAAGACGACTCCAGGTTGTGACGCTCGAGCAACCGATCCACAAGGTCCACCATGTCCATGCCTTGTGGAGGAGTGTTGAATGAATGTGGGTAATGCTTCCACAGCATCATCTTGAATCTCCTAAAGTCCCCCTCGGACAGCTTCCCAAGGGTTTTAGAAATAGCCTGAATCGAGAAGGAGGAGTAAATTAAGTGCTGTTTTTAGCAACTAGAGGATCATTTATTTTTAAGTTATTTAAAACTGATAAAGACAAAAGGCAAACACAAACTAACCTTGAAAGTGAAAGCCACAGTCAGAGAAGGATGCCTAATCTCTTTTGGGTCTTGGATTAACTCAGGTGTTTCAGGAAGCTCTGAGGCAGCATCATCTTTGCTTTTAACCCTGGTGAGGCCACAGTGGAGAGATGTAAACATATGTTAGTGTCAGTTTAGCAATTACACACACTAACATGTCCAAGTGCCATCTGATGTCCGATGTGCCATCCGACCCCTGCATCTCATTCAGAACGCAGCAGCTCGACTTGTCTTCAACCTCCCCAAGTTCTCTCACACTACACCGCTCCTCCGCTCTCTTCACTGGTTACCAGGGGCTGCCCACATCCGCTTCAAGACATTAGTACTTACATACAGGACCACGAACGGATCAGCCCCAGCTTACATCCAGGACATGGTCAAACCATATACCCCAACCCGCTCACTTCGCTCTGCATCAGCCAAACTGCTTGCTGCCCCCTCACAGCGAGGGAGAACTAATCACTCAACCAAATCCCGACTATTCACTGTCCTGGCTCCTAAATGGTGGAACGAGCTCCCCATCGACATCAGGATGGCTGAAAGCCTACCCATCTTCCGCCGAAGGCTAAAAACACATCTCTTCCGACTACACCTCGGATAATATAAAAAAAAAAACTAAAAAAAAACTCTTGAACCTGCACTTTTATACGTTTCTTTGTAGCTTTGCTTATTTAAAGCTAATGTACTTGCACTTACTACTTGTTGTCTAGAGTTTGGACCTTCTCAGTTGAATGCACTTAATTGTAAGTCGCTTTGGATAAAAGCGTCAGCTAAATGACATGTAATGTAATGTCCAAGTGCAAGGCCATAGGTGTGTATTCCTTACTTGGGGATGATCTTTTCACAATCGTCACTGTCCAAGGAGTAGCAGCTAGAGTATGAATCTGCTTTGTTTAGCTGGACCCTACAACCAGGATGACAAGAGAGTTTAAAGTATATTCTACAAGATGTCATTACAGTTTTACAACGTTACAATGAAATTAACAACAAGGTATGGTATTTTGAAAAGGTACAAACTACAAGCACATATGCTTCCTGGATTTACCAGGATGAATGCAGGAATTTAAAGACTGATTTAAGCTTTGAAAACTTTGCCTTGTTTGTACCTCGTGGAGGATCCCTCTTCGTCATCCATGTTGCTTACATTTTCCTCACTTGTCATTGATTTGTAGCTGAGAGCTGGAGGAAAGGCATGGTCCACAAAATGCCTGGGAAAAAAAGTTTGTTAATTGCTCAGTGGCCACATAAACAATCACATGCTTCCATAGTACATGCCAGATAAGATATAGACCTTAGTGGTCCCCTAATACTGTATCTGAAGTCTCTTTCCAGAAATTCAGCCTTGGTGCAGATTTACAGCCACTAGAGCCAGTCCCACAATGAGCTTTCCTTAGTATGTGCCATTTCTGTGTCTGTGGCTATTGAGGAGAGAGGGGGGGGCAAGGTGGAGGGTGGGGGTGTGGCCTCGACCAACTGCCACTTCGCTTGTTTGAAAGCCATGATGTCTCTTTCTCATGGGTGTGCCAAATTCTCTGGGCGGGCAAAGCAGAGGCAGAGCAGGATACCCAGGGCTCGGTTTACACCCATCGCCATTTCTAGCCACTGGGGGACCATAGGCAGGATGGGGGAACTCATATTAATGTTAAAAAACCTCAAAGTGAAATTTTCATGCCATGGGACCTTTAAAGTTCATGGACAAGCATGGACTAATGTTATCTTTTTTTTTTTTTTTCTTGGCTTTGTATTGATTCTGCTGAGACTCTGCGGTTTGTGAACCCCTAGGCTTTAGTTTTCTTCTTTTATTTCTGTGCATAGTTCAGTTTTATTTATTTTTAAACCAAAAGGACAACAGACAACCGTGAAACTTAGGTGGAGAAGGGGGATTTAATGTGATACAGTCATCACATTTAATTCAGGTATATTACACCCAATTACCCCTGTATTTAACCAAGAGTACATGGTAATTCAACATAAAAACAGATAGATGGAGCAAGAGAAGTTAAGTTCTTCATTCAGTCCAATAGGGGAAATGCTGAGCTGCAACACCACCTTGTTGTTACAAGTAACATTCTTTTCACTTTGTACTGTACCTCTGCAGAGAGTAAATGATAGTATAGGGATAGTAGTTATTTTCCGACTTCAGATATATTTTCACTACTTTCCATAAAATACTACCCTACAGTGAGAGAGAGAACTCTTAGAGCTTGTAATCGAAAAATCTCAGTACCAGTGGCTGGTATCCATTGGAGTTGGCCCCAGGTCCAGAGAAGGTCTTCTATCGGGGATGTAGTAGAGGTCGTCTTCATCTTCATTAGTGTCACTCTGTCCACTCTGTGGTCCTCTACCAGACACGGCATCCCCGATAGAGGAGTTGCCTGACGGCGTGGCCATCCCCTCCATTTCAACGTCGTCCATCATGTTATGGAAAGAATCAGCCAACGACTAACATGACAAGCGCATACAGCTTTTACTTTTGGTTTTCCAGGGATGGTCTCAGGACAGTAATCTTTGTACCTACCTCCCTGAACAAACATGGGAAATACAATATATCAGTTCTTTAATTCTCTATCAGGGTGTATAAGGAACTTAACACCAAACCAGATATTCAGGTTTCTTCTGTTGGAAGCTTATTCAGCCTGTGTCTGGGCTACATTATGATACTGCATTGCCTTGTAAAAAGATAACTGCATGCAAGGTAGGTAACAGAAATGTCCATTAAATTCAAAATTAAATTCTTTACATTTTATTGAACTTAAATCGCCTTTGCCAATGAAAAATGTCATGTCACAGTTTAGTGTTGCAGACTTTATGGTAGATACAGAACAATTACATGATGAAATAAAGACCACAATCATCAATTTGCCTTTGACAAAATTTAAAACTAGATGCATGATCATTTTGGATTGTGATAGAGTAGTTTTCATTTTGAGCCCAAAAATAAGAGGATAGCAGTTTGTGTTGAGCATTTAGCTTAACTTTACAGATACAAGCAAATGTTTGGGTAAGGGGAAAAAAGACCCTCATATTTAATTAGGGACCCCTTTAAGGGCACCAGCCCTAGGTTGGAAACCACTGATATAAGTAAGTAAGACTCTGGTTCGCTCTGGAGATGAAGCCTGTCTTTCTTTATCATATTTCTCACGAATTAACATACAAAAAACTGAAGCTGCACGTCGTTCAGTCTGACCAACGGACCATGTTAACAGAAACAATGGTATGTTAGCAGCTTTAGCTAGCATAACGTTAACTGCTGCATAGTCTAGCTAGCTAGTTTTGAAATTTTGTGGTATTTCAACTTCACTCTTCTTCCATGATTTCTCCCCATGTAATATTTCAATGGCAGACGTCTCACCAGCGCCGCCGGCCTCTCCACGCGCCATTTTCGCGAATAATGTCAGTTTTAAATTAAACGGGATTTTATGATGCGTTTACGATTTAACTTGAGGTAGTTAATGTAGATTAACGTTAGCTTCAAACTTTGGATTTGGGAAGCTAGCTAACGCTAATGTTACAGACTGGCGCACAAGGAGGGCTCGAACCAGGCAGGGGAGTTTTACGCAAAATTATAACACTACTTTATTAATGGTCAAAATGTAGATAAAAACGTATTGGTAATTACATAAATACATTATTGCTACTTTCTAATTCATGCCAGGAATACACATTAACTTACCTTCGTTTGTCAGTTTGATTCAGGAAGTCAAAGTTTCTTCTTCTTTCGTGTCCTATTGCGTGGGTAGCAAAACGTACAAAGCAGACTCTGCCACCTACAGGCAGGACACCTAAAAATGTGAACAACATGCAGTCTGTTCAAAACTCTTTATAGGTACGGTATGTGGCTCAAACACAATAACTTTTATTTATAGAGGAGGAGGAATGAACAGTGGTTGAATAAGTAGGCCTACTCAGATCTTTAAGTTAAATTAGAAATAGCCTACCGCGATGTGATATAGTCAATTACAAGTAAAAGTCCTGTATTCAAAACGTGAAGTCGAGTTTATTATTCTAAATTGTTAATTACTGTGCTGAGGCCCAAGTTTCAGAGTATTTTTCTATGCAACAAACAAATCCTGCATGCAGAATCAAGTAAGCATCTACAATTTACTGCATAAAACATTAGTAACACCCTTTTTCACACGAAAGACATTTCTCTCACAGTAGGGAAAGCACAGGTGTAGCCTAAATAATAACATTAATAATGATGATGGCTGAATTCCATTTAGCTGCTTCAGTTTCAGGGTTTGGTATTGTACATACTAGCTCACTGTCACACTATGCTTCACACACAAAACAGAGCCATCATTAATGTTATTAGTAACAATGATTGTAAAAGTTTAAAAAAATAAGCTTGTGGCTGATACGTTTGTGATGGCAAAGTGTTTTGCTAATATTTATTATTATTATTAATTATAATAATAATAACAAACTTGAACAATCATATACCTTTTGAATGATTTTTAAATTGAAGCAAGATAAATACTCAGAACATTATGTGTGAAAACAGAGAAAAAACTTCAACAGCTTACCTCATAAGGGTTTAGCATTGCACATTATTTAACACCCAATGAGCAGTTTTTAAAAAAGGATCAAAATTGATGCAGCCGAACCAGAGATATTGTGTAGGCTACTTTTTTTTCATGCCTTCTTCTTACTACATTCTACATAACCCACAATACAACTCAACTGCTGACGAACTGTCTCCAACTAAACTGGTTGGAGATTCAGGTGTGTTATGCTACTAGTGGCTAATGTATCACGCAGAGATGAGGAGCGGGCGACAGATGTCTAGTAAGTTTACTTCTTTCTAACTTCACACCCCCAGATTAGGTTTTCCATTTACTTGGTAGTTAAACTACTCTTTACCCAACAGATGTTGACTCAAGTGACATAAATTGAGGCAACTAACGTGAACCCCCCTCCGGCATCACAATAGTCTTTATGCAACATTTTCCCATTATTTAATAGCCTACTGCGTAAGACCTGTCAGCAGACATTGCTGTTTAAAAACGGTGGAGGTTCCCTTTAACTTTCCTTATAATTGGGGTTGTCTGTATGGCAATTTATAAAGCTTTGGTCAAAATCTTTTCAGCATTAGCGAATGAGGAGAAGATACACTCTAAACAATTTCCTTGTATATTTACAGTAAATTACAGGCAGCACAGTTGCCAGCTAGTTAAATCGATTTTACAGCAAACTACTGTAACTGTACTGTAATGCAATTTACAGTATATATAAACAATACTGTAAAAGTACAAAACAGTATTTTACTGTTTTTATGGTATTTTGTAATTTGATGGTATTGTACTGTAATATGCAGTTTTATTAATATTGATATATTACTGTTAATTATTACTATATTATTGATTATTGCTATTATAAATAATATTATATAATAATCTCCAGCTACTAATATTGTACTACTAATAAGGTATACTTCAGAATAACAAATACAAATCAAAAGGCAATCCAAACAAGGTTCTTCATTTAAAAAATAATTTTATTTAAACATTTTTTTAATTTTCAACATTTTCCTGTCCTTGACAACATTCACATTTTTCCTGCAAGTTCAGCCCAGAGAGCTGCAGCAACTTTCAGTCAAATGTGATAGTGTTGATATCCTTCAACATGTTTCCACAAAGAGCAGCAGCAGGCAGCTGCAAATGTTTCACTGCTGTCCAGCTCTCATGATGACAATTCCCTCAATAGATCCACCTGAAAATAATAAAAAAAAACTGTTACCTACAGTATTTTAATCTGAAATCATACACATACTGTATATTATTACTATTTTGATGCACAAATGGAAGGAACTGACGGGATTCCATTATAAAGGGATTGTATTTTACTTACCACCATAATGAGGGTGGGGATGTCTGTCTGGTCATCGGATGTGCCTCCATGTCTGCTTAGGCTGCAGTGACCTGCATCATGATAAAACAACATTAAGCAAAGAGTTGTTATAGTGTCCCAGGACAACATGAGTAGACTATAGTGATGAATGTGGATTCATTTTGAATGTCATTATTGGTTATTAGACGATAGGTACTGATATTTGTTACCTGACAAATATACCTTTTCTTTATAAGTTAGTTATTCTGCAACGTTAAATTCGGCGATCATGTTTGACTCTGTAAAACTCAGATTTAATAAAACAGTAGTAATAAAAATGTGTAAACTGCGACGTTAAGCAGACGAACATTAATGTTACCTGGGAAACATCATTAATCACTTTACATGGAGTTAAAGTTAAAACCAAATTATGTTAAATCATGATCGTAAGAAAACATAAATGATCTTTTAGAAGGAGTAGATGTTTACCGCTAAAGCTCGGCTCTGTTTAAAGGAACACGCCGACTTATTGGGAATTTAGCTTATTCACCGTAACCCCCAGAGTTCGACAAGTCGATACATACCCTTCTCATCTCCGTGCGTGCTGTAATGCTGTCTGACGGCTCCAGCAGCATCAGGCCAGCACAGAACATGCAGGTGAATGGTTCCAGTAATCCTACTGCTCCGAATAAGTGATAAAATAACGCCAACATGTTCCTATTTACATGTTGTGATTTATAGCGTGTACAAAAAATAACGTAACATGAGACACAGCCGTCTTCTAACTGTAAACAAACCGGGAACTATATTCTCAGGCGGAAGAATATAGTACTTGGGCGCAGTCATATGCTCGCAGCAAGCCTGTCTGAGAATATAGTTCCCGGTTTGTTTACAGTTAGAAGACGGCTGTGTCTCATGTTACGTTGTTTTTTGTACACGCTGTGACTCTACAAATCACAACATGTAAATACAAACATGTTGGCGTTATTTTGTCACTTTTGTCACAATTCGGAGCAGTAGGCTAGTTGGAACCAGTTACCTGCAGGATCTGTGCTAGGCTAAGCTAATGCTGGAACTGTCAGGCAGCGTTACAGCACGGAGATGAGAAGGGTATGTATCGACTTGTCTTACTCTGGGGGTTACGGTGAATAAGCTAAATTCCCAATAAGTCGGCGTGTTCCTTTAATTTAATGATAGATTAATGGACGTTTGCCTCAGACAGTGAACGAGTTGAAGATTTTATTTGACTCGTTGTCAGTCATTTCTGTAAATTAACTAATCAAACAGACTTTTCGTAATTCACTAAGTTATTCTGATAAAATTGGCATCATGTTTCACGAAGCAGAACTCTAATTTAATGAAATAATAAGTTGTAAAAGCTCCGTACGGACATGCTAACTGGCGATGTTTCGGGACTTCAAACAATAACGTTAGCTAGCTTTATCATCTCACTTTAGTTTAAAGTTAGTTTACAGAGTAGCTGTTTAAGTTAAATACAAGCCGAAATGAAAAGCCTTTCTTTAGGAGTCATACAAAGTCATGCGTTATAAAATAGGAGTATTAGCTAGCTAGCTAGCTATATGTGTAAAGGGGAACCCAGATCTTTTAAATTGAGCAATATGTTAACGGAGTCTGGAAAGTAATGGGGAGAACCCGTACTTACTAGCTAGTTAGAGTAATGTTAACGTAACGTTAACTGTATTTAACGGTATTTTGTACAGAGAAAAAAAAACAATATGTTCAGCCACTTGCTAGCCACACTAAAGTCGCTAGTTTAGCTAGAAAATAACTGTGTGAGGATATCGCAACGTTAGGATGCCCAGTGCACCCCACACTATAAAAAAGAACAATGTTGTGGTAACGTTAGCTACACTTGAGCGTATAATCATGAAACATGATAAAAGTTAGCATGAAATACATAAAATAAACCAAACTTACCAACACTTCCAAACATCCTCCGCTAGCAAGGCTTCTCCTTCAGTATCTGGGGCCAGTTGGTGTTCTGTCTGAGTAACTGACATCAGGAGTCGTTTTTTACAGCAATGCTGTATTATTGCCATGGCATATTACAGCCAGGTTACAGCTAAACTTCACTGTAAAATATTCCCGCTTCATACCGACAATGCAACATAAAATGAAGTATTTTACTGTAATGAAGAAATATGGTATTATACTGTAGGATTTTACAGTACTGTGCTGCTAAATCTACAGCGATTTCTAAGAGTGTATTATGATTATGGTTTAGCAGTATTGTTATGTAATTCATTAATTTATTGCATATGTGTTGCATCCCTCAACAAGTCAAATCTTTTCATCTAGGCTATTGCACTGCTGTAATACACACAATTAATTTAATTTGCATTTACAGGTGAAGTCCAGTCACATTCTCAAGCTTCACAGAGGATGCCTTGTACTTATTTATGATTATTGATTATGTTGAATGTCAATGTTGGAACTGCAGGGTTTCGGTAACACTTTGAAAAATGTTAGTAAAAGATTGGTTATTGGTTACAGGCATGTTTGTTTTTGTCACTTTATGCTGTTTACTTGCTCTCTAAGAGTTTAATTTGACGTGAATACGCCGACTTTTCATCATTTATTTGTGCTGTAGAGTTGTTGAACCTAATTATAAAACATAAGTAGGGCCTACTTAAATGATCTCTAAAGGATAATGTAGAAACGAAAAGTGTGCATGAACTCATCAGTGTATTTATGTTTTTATCTATATGGTTATTAGATTCAGTTTAAATGTAGTATTTGCTGTATGACTGTTCATGCAGTGAATATACCCTGAGGCTGTTTACCAATATATGAAAAAAGCGAGGCGCATGTCAGCTTCCTTGTCTCGTTACCGCTTCACTGCGCTTTGTGTGATGGAGGGAGCAGCGACAAAGACGGCAGGAGGAAACAGTGGAGTGTATGAGGGGTGATTAGTGCCCGATGGATTGGAGGAGAAGGAAAGGAATCATTGACACAAAAGCCATTGTGTTGAATTAATTTATTAGTGGCTCATGTTGTATTCACATTGTCATATCATAGAGAATGCATGGACTTTTCATCTGCCATCAGTATTTATCTTGCTTTCAGAAAAAATCGGATTAAAGCTGATTCTGAAACAAAGTTGAACTTCTGCAATTGCTGGTGCCCGTTTAAAAACAAACAGGAAATCTATTTAAAACATTTCCCATCACCAGC
The DNA here is from genome assembly GCF_004354835.1 of Perca flavescens. NCBI lineage: Eukaryota > Metazoa > Chordata > Actinopteri > Perciformes > Percidae > Perca > Perca flavescens. The sequence continues at coordinate 13,450,215 of NC_041343.1, forward strand.
ATCACTTAATTTAATGAAAAACTGCTTTGGTGCGATGATTGTCCACATTGCCCTCAGCAAACTTTTGTTATGTAAAAGTATATCAATTAACACTATTCTGTACTATCACCACTACTTCCCTATACTGTTACAAGTGGTTAGATGGACATGCAGTAAAACTACTGAATGATCTACAAATCTCAATTACAGTATTATTTTCTTTTAAGAAGTCAGCACAGTCATTTTACATGGTTACCAATTTCTGCTTGTTCATGCCTGAACTACAGTGCACAATTGCAAATAAGTGCTGCCACTCAGCCAAGCTTCTCGTGTACTCAGTTGTTCTTACCAAAATCCAGTATAATCTGGATGTCATTAATTCCCATTAAAACTCCTCCTGCCTCTTTGTGGCACCAATCACCCCTCATACATAAACACTTCGCACGGTGAAGGCTATGACTCCATGTCTGTATATGAGGGAGGATGCTCAGAGGGAACCCAGCCTTTCCAGAGTATGAAGTGACAGTCTGTGCGTTGTTCTCCTCTGCCCTGGATGGTACTGGGATGTATTTTGGAAGGGCGGGGGGTCGGGCAACAGCGACCCACCAGCATTACCGCCACTGAGCCTGACATGAATGACAAGTAAAGGAGCTCTTTCAATCGAGCAAACAGCACAGGAATGTGCATAAGTCTGCTGGGCTGCACTCAGCCTTGTCAAAGCGATATTTTGGACCTTTTGGACCTACCTCGTGTTGTTTGTAAACACCCAAAACCAGCAGAGAAGATTTCACAGAACCCTTTTATTTAGTGTTTTTCATTTCTAATTTTATTATTTTACATTTTTGAGGAGGGGAAGTGGGTTTGTTATTGGGGGTGTTTTTCTTTTGTTAAGCGTGAACAGCAAACTTCTTCCATGGCACTGGTTATGGAGCCTGTGAGCAAGTGGAGCTCCAGTCAAGTGGTTGACTGGATGAAAGGTAAGGCTTTAGGCACGATGCTAGCCCAATACAAACTGATATCACCAAACTGCGATATTGCAATGAATACAGTGTTGCGCTGCGAGTCGATACGCATTTCAACACAGATTTCAGTCGAGATTCCAAAAGGAGAACAAAACACCTGCTGAGCCTCGTTTTTTTTTTTTTTTTTTTTTTTTTTGCCTCAACGGCATGCGGTTTCTAGTGCTTTTAATTACAGCCGACCCTAAATCATTTGATCGATTTTTTCAGTCTTACACAATGTGGAGACGACTTGTCCTTTCAGAGCAACATGTTCTCCAGAGCCCAACACATTCAAACAGCACCAAACGGTTTAAAACCTCTATTGTGTCCTGCGGTGGTTATTGTTAACGCGCGGGTTGCCTCGGAGGAGACTGGGAAACATAGCGGAGATCCAGTATTACACACACATTATAACCCTTTTCACTAGATCTGGGGTCAGAATCTATGTTTCAAGTTAGGCTATCTAACAAGATTGATATGTGCAATGTATAAAATAAGAGCTAGCCTATGTCATAGCTCTACAATGTCAGAGCTTGTAAAGCCATCTGTGCCAAATGTTGATCTAAGATGTTCTTAGTCATAAAGAAGTCGCAGCTGACAAATAGTTTAAAAACCTCATAGTGCACTGAAACCCAAGCTGATGCTCTCCCATTAGTATTTGAGAGTAGCCTATATTAGCTCGAGGTATTTATTCAGGCTTAAGCATTTCAGTGTGTAAATCAGAACATAGCTTCAAATTTGGGAAACATCCAGCAGACAAATGAGGTTCAAATACACGTGCATGGATAGGATCCAGTTTGGTTATGAATTCAGCACTCTTAAGGCTAACGACATCCAAGAGAGAAAGTGGTGTTTTGACTAAACTGAACTGTGAATAAAAAAGGCCTGGGCATTCAAATTAAGTTGGAAAGCTTAATATATAGTTATTCAAATGACTTCATCACTGATAAAATGTGGTAGCTGTGTTGGATGAGAGGATCCTTAGAGGAAAATTGTCTGTCCAAGACCTATAAATGGCCCACACAAGCTGCTGCCAGGGCACAGATAACTCATTAGATTTGCTGCTTTTTTGTCTGTTTGCATTACAAAGCAATTGCCACTGGCGGTGCTATTACTATGTACAATATGTAAGAAAAGATGTTAAACTCAGTAGGTCTGTGTATTTGTCTGTTAGTGCAGAAATAGTTTCAGTTATCTGTTGTTTTGCAGAGCCACATGCTCACGTGTCAGGCCACAGCCCTTCAGAGATGCTCCCGATGAAACATACACATCTTTATCGCCTCCACACACACGCACACTTACTCATAACTCTCAGCCTGTAGGCCCTTTTCTGTTGGCTCAGACATATTGTGATTGCAAGAATCAGACCTCTCTTGGTATGAGTTGTGTGTTACAAATACCTAAATGTAATGCTGCCTTTGAAACAGGGTGTTTTTGTGAATGTGCTGGCTCAGTAGAGACAGTGTATATCTTCATGGAGGATTTTTACAGACAAAGGAGACACAGGGGTGATAGGATGCATAGAAACGGCTAAGACAGAATGGCCACAACAGTTTAAATGAGATCTAAGATGATCTGTAAAGTAGCTGGTAGCACAAGTGAGAAATGTAGCGAGCGATAGAAGCGGTAGATTGAAAATGAGAGAGGGCTCTTCAGTGTCCCACATCTGACAAGTGGAGCAGAGACAATTCTGTGCCCAGAGCCCAGTAATGGTAATTTAAAGTGAGGGACAGAGTGGCACTGAGAGACACTGTGGAAGAGAAAACCAAGAGGGGGTTTTGTTCTTGTCTCACATGTAGGGGTGTAAGAAAAAATCAATACACTTGAGTATCGCGATATTTTATTTAGCAATACTATATCAATTTTCAAAAACGCAATATATATATATTTTTTTTTGTTTACGTGCAAAAATATTCATGTAACACAGTGGTTCACGTTTATGTTGTGTTTAAACCCCCTACCGCTTGATAGCTATGCTGAGACACACCACTAGTGTCCTTGCCTAACAGTGCCTAGCAGTTCCTAGAAGTGCCTGACTTTTTGCTAGAAGCTAACAATAGCTATGGCTGAACTTTGGCCTACTTTAGCATATCAAAATTAGCTCACTAAGAACCTGTGAACCACAATCCCAAACTAGTAGTTTGATTTTCTGTGTACTGAATTGTTTACCTAAAGTAAACTTCTTTGACTTTTATGCATATCATGTATTTTTTTAAATATTAGTTTTTCTAAAATTATACTTTAAAAACATCACAATATATCGCCTTACTCACAGCATCGAAATATATTGCAATATATTGAATCGTGACCCATGTATCGTCATACGTATCGTATCGCCAGATTCTTGCCAATACACAGCCCTACTCACATCCATTCTCAGCTCCTGAGGACTGGCAGCGTTTTGTCTTAAGCATTCACATGTTCCATTATTATCATACCGCTCTGTGATGTCACTGGAGGCCAAATAGGGGCACCCTATGACCTTCCCACAATCCCTCTCCACCCCCCTGTTAGAGTTTTATGTCCCAGCTGTGACAAAGAAAAAGAGAAAAGATTCTCCTCACAAAAGAGCAAAGAATTCCAGCTTTGACCGAATATGTGTTCAGTGCGTGGTAGCTGTGCAAACATATGATATGTACATTTCTAGTATTGTCTTCATGAATTGTGTGTTTTGAGGCACAGATTTAATGCAGGCTTAGTCTAATCTCTTTGCTCTTCCTGGCAGTGTGCATTAACATAATTTTTCATGTTTTGTGAAGCATACCGTATCAGTTTTATATTTGTTCTCTTTCAGTCTTTCTTGCACACAGTGACAGTCACTAACAGTGATCAATGACAAGTCAGATTGACAGAAATCTATTTAACAACGCTAACAGCCTTAAATATCTCTCTTACCTCACATTACCAGTGGATTATCTAGAATGGAGATCAGGATGTCAGTGCTGCGCTTTTAATTTCTCTTCAGCGTGCCTCTTAATCTGACCCGTACATCACATGGACAGGAAAATTGATGTAGCGGAGATTATTTAGTGTAATCAGCGAAGTATACTCCATCTAGAGGGCCTCTCTATTACACGGTTCTACAGCCAGAAGAGGACAAGTATGAAACAGATATTTCAGTTTGAAACATAAGCATAAACAGCATGTTACTCTTACTTTTTGTGTCTTAACTCTCCCATTTCATTTATACCCATCAAAATAGTGCTTAATGCTTGACATAAAAATGTAAAATCCCATGGGAGTAAGTTGTTAATGAACTTGCTAATGAAAGCTAGATGTCTCATGCTACCATCACTTTTTGAAAAGCATCATGTCCTGTCTTCACGTATTTCTTTAGTTGGTCCTGCGGTCAGGGAGAATCCCTGCCAAAACCCTGCTTCATGGTTTCTATGGCAACATGGGGAATACTTCATTGACATAATGAGTCTCAATTAACTTGGTTAATAGGCTGATTAGTTAAGCCTTTAAATTTTATGCAAAACCATGAAACTCCCTATGTTTCCTCTCCACCGTTTAGCTGCCAGCTAAACCCGATCTGAATGCTTGATCAGGTTTAGGCACAGCACTGAGACACATATATGATTGGTCCGCAGCGATGAGAAGACGAGATGAGCAAAGAGATGTGTGTGTGTGTGTGTGTGTGTGTGTGTGTGTGTGTGTCCCTCTTACTGAGAAGATGGAAACAGACCAAGTGTATAGAAAAAAACATGCAAAGGCTACCCTCTCTGTCTAGTAAAAGGATAGCCAGTTAACATTCAGAGCACATTCAGGTGACATTCCCCTATGACATAGACTAAATACGTATATAAATGTGTTGGAGCTGAAATTATTTGACAATTCATTGAATTTTCAATTGACAGAAAATGACTCTTCAACTATTTTAATAATCGATTAATCGTTTAAATCTGCAAGACTGTTCTGCTAAGAGACTTTGAAATGTGCTGTGTTTGAATGAATGAAATGCTGTATTGCTTCTTCGATAGTAAAATAAATATCTTTGGGTTTTTTGACAGTTGCTCGGATAAAACATGCAATATAAAGACATACCTTGGGCTCTACGAAATTATGATGGACATCTTTCACAATTTTCTGACATTTTATAGACCAAACGATTAATTGAGAAAATCATTAGCACAATAATCGATAATGAAAAAAAAAACATTAGCTGCCCTTAAATTAGTTATTCACTAAATAGTGTGTTTGGTTGATATGAAAGTGAATACAATTGACAATAAAAGTGTATAGCTGGCAGCGACCTTTAGCTCACCTGGTAGTTTGCTGGGTGTCATCCCCTCACTCTCCCCCCTTTCCTGACATTCTTTAGCTGCTCTTATAAAAAGCCTATAGAAGCCCAAAAGAAATTCTTAAAAAAGAAAAATCAACTCATTACAGAGTAAACTTAATTTGCTATTTACAACACACAATGTGCATTGTTTCTACATAATTGTACATCAGTAGGACAGTGGTAGGAAGGAGTACAGAGGGTGGACATAAAACGATTAACACCTATACATAATGCAGTCCAATACAATGCTTCCGAAATAAATACCACCTGTGTGCAAATAACAGGTACATACTGTATTGATGCATGTGTTAACACAGCACAGTTTGAATCCTCCGTTGATAAGGTTAAAAAATGTATGGAGACAGGAGATGCAAAATGTGTTTGGACTTTAGGACTCTGCTGAACTTCATCAGTTTGGAATATGATTAAATGAGGTTCTGCCTATCCTACCAAGAAACTCTGTGACAGATGGAGGGGAGGCTGTGGCCTTACTTTGCAGATGGGTCAGTGGTTTCCCTTCCCCACTACTCTCTACTGTCACCTCAAAGAGTCCAAACCAATGCTGTTGATTGGATTAACCCCAATAATGTTGTGTTGTCAAGCTAGAAAATAAGGTTGTTTTTTAGTCAATTTTTTGATATTTTGGATATGTAAGATTTCAAGTGATAATAATGATGTTAGGCTGTAATTTTCCATAAAGTTATTATCCATGAAGTTTGTTAATCAGGTAACAAAGTCAATTTCACTAGATGGAAATTGGGGAAAACAGAGTGAATTTCCTCAATTTTTTAAACATCACAGCAAATCTACCAGAGATCAAAATCTCTACAGGCAAATCTTACAGCTGTCATTAGTGCTGACATGGATTATAGCCTCCTCTGGAAGTGATTTCTGCTCTTAGTCTCAGAAACACAAGTTTTGTGTGTGTAAGCGTGATTGATTGCTGCTCTGCTGATCACTAAAAGTAGTGAAAGCCCAATATTTTCACCTCTCACTCTACATGTCACCCAACAATGTTTTCCATTTAGTTTTTAAACCAAAAAGTTTTCATGTTCAGGAGAGTCTAATAGCTTTAAACTGAGCTTGGTTTTGACTCATATATTCTCAAATTTTGCACCATTTTGATTGAAAGCCCTGAAGTGAATCATAGAGAGAGACATGGACTGGATTTTCTTTACATTTTTACAATATAACGTGCAGCAGAATCATTGAAAAAATTGGCTTCTAAAAGGAATGAGAACATGCTATTTATCTGGCATCATGCATTGCTTGATGTAGTCTGTTTTGGGGATTCCAGTGTGTTTTTAACACATTTTGTTTTTATTGTTATGTCCTTGACCAGTCAACTGACAAGAAAAGATAAGCAAAGTCCTTATATAAGTAGACTTTGACAAGGGTGGCTAAAAAGGCACTGAGCAAGTCTATTTATATGTTGCTTTATCCCTTTGCGTCTCTGTGTGGTTGTGCCAATGTGTGTTTGTGTGCGTTGCTTCACACACACACACACACACACACACACACACACACACACTGTGTATGTATGTGTGTTTATTTGACAAATTTGGAAGTTCAAAGCAGGCAGCATCCAACAGCAAGAAACCAACAACCAATGTTTCATTTTTATGTGTAAATGCATTGTTTGGAGAAGAAAATGGTTTTAGGTGTACAGTATGTACGCTTAACAATTCATATTTATTACACAGTGACAGCTCATTTTGGCCTTAATCATATATGAATAAAGATGCTGTTTTTATATATACTAAATGTGTATTAGCCACTTAATGTTGTTCATTAACATCATTGTTTTTCAGGACAATGATACACTGTACATTTAAGGAACATCCAGATCTAAATCTTACTTTACATCCTTTAAAAAAAGAAATTGAAATGTGGATAGAAATAAAGGAATCCTAATGCGTGTGTATGTGTGCTGATGGACACAACTGTGTGTGTGGAAATGTTCCCACAGATTTACCAATTATTTTGTCTCAAAGGAAGAATGATCTAATGGTTCATTCCAGGTGCTCCTTCTTTTTCAGGTCTCCATTTGCTGCAGTGGCAGATTACTCCGTGACTAGAAACAACGTGATTCAGCTGTGTCTTGAGCTCACTACAATTGTACAACAGGTAAATTGATTGTATAATATAATATTATTATACAGCTCGGTAAAGTTTGTATCCCAATTAATGAATTATTTAATTCTAAATACACATAGAATATATAGCCTTTAATACCTTAACACAACTGCTATTTTTTGCATCCATATACATATTTAAACATGATTAAAACTTAGAGGTTTAAGCAATGGAAGATATACATGAAGAACAACAAAGCTTTTCAACTGTTAAAATGTCTATAACTTAAAAACTACTTCAGTTCAGCTAATCACTGATACAAGAATGAGAACTTCATTCTGCTATTGCAAAATGTTCTAGTTTTTACCATCAGTGCGACATAAAAAAGCCTTCATACCGTGACATAATCCAATATTCCGATATTTTCAAAACTAAAGACACTGCAGATCAGATAAAATGTTCATCAGATTTGAATATCAGTATATTTTGTGAAAGTAATTAGATCAGTAAATAATGAGAAAACTTATGCTTTATAGGTTTTAGGACAGTCTCTATGGGGATAATGTTAACATGGAGTTGAGGGAAAATGTAACTGGGAAAAATTGAAGGTGGGAGTGAAAGAGGGAGCGTCGAAGGCCGAGAGAGACTGGCAGAGTGAAAGAGAGGGAGAGAGAGAGACATGCCTCCGCATTGGTGATTCATTTGTTTTGTGTTTGTGCATGCCTGTGTGGGAGTGTTGGGGGTAATAGGTGCCAAGCTGCTCGGTTTTTGCTTATATCCACCTACAGCAGAAATGCCAATAATAACTCCATTTTGACACATTCTCTGGAGGTAACAGTGCTCTCTGAATGTTCCCCAGGACTGCTCTGTGTATGAAACAGAAAACAAAATCCTGAATGTGGTGAGTTGCTGACATTGTTTTTTGTTTTTTTTACACTGGATTAAATGTAAATTAAGCTATAATGTGCACACTTTCAGGTTGTACTCATCCCTAATATGTCCTCCCCAGTGTAAAACTCTGTCTGAAGTGTGCGACCACATTATCTCTCTGTCCTCCGATCCCATGGTGTCCCAGGCTGCACATTTGGAGGTTGTGCAGCTAGCCAACATAAAATCCACTGAAGGACTGGTAAGACTATCCCTTAATCAGACTTTGAGAACCACGCTAATTCTTTATAAGTTTCTCATTGGTCATCCTACCCAGTATGTCATTAGAGGATGCACTATGTAAATTACAGGCTGCTTAATTACATAGTTAATTCAAGAAATAATTATCCAGCAATGTTGATACAATGGGAAATGGTTGTAGTGCATAACTGAGCAGTTAGTCAGTAATTAAGTAAGTAAGAAAAAAACAAGAGGTTTTGCTAGTAATTGTATTGAAATGAATTGTAAGATGGTGATATGTATATATACAATATATATAATACTGGATTGTGACTTGAGAAGCCAATATAATGGCTGGTAGTTACTGAGTAATATATATTTTCAGCCAAAATTGTACTGTAAAGCCTACTTCTTACTAACTAGTTTCCATATTAAGAAAAAAAGGCAATGAATATCACTATTAAATATAATTACCTTTATATGGCCTGTTAATTGTATGTGTGCACTGTTTGTATGAAATACACAGTTTCCACATAGAAAATTAAAAGAAAGTTATACTAAGCAATTTCACTGCAATTTCCTTTTTACATGGCTTGTAAAATGTAGCGTGGCTTGTTTCATTGTAGTATACTGGTAGTTTCTATGTAACAAGTTAAGACTTTTTAGAAAAATGAAATGCATATTGCCTTTTTTGGCCTTGCAGCGTGCATGTAATTTAGCAGCCTATAAACTAAAAAGGTTACCAAAGTTAGCGACATAGCTAATGAACTGAGTCAATAGCATCACATCGTAGAGACTTTCTTTAAAGGTGAACATAACAATATGTAAGAAGCATACAAGTCCAATACCCCACACAGGTTTATAATATACTTTTCATTACACTTGAGTATGGTTTAATATACTTAAAACATCAAGATGTTAAATTTTTTTCCAGGTTTGATGAAATGAACACAGGAAAAAGCTACCAAAAAAGTAAAGTACAAAACTACTAATAGTGCTGGATAATGATGGTGAAACCTACTAATTACAGACATCACAGCAGCATGACTTTTGGCAGCATATTGACTTCTTTTGGTTCAAATATTGCATATGCAAATGATCTTGCAGCATGCATCTCACTCACTGCAAAAATATCTAATTCAGTTGCTCAATCACTAATACTAACCTTGCCTGATTTGTTTGTTCCAGTTATATCATCAGTTATCGTTGTACTCTTTCTTCTGTAGGTGTTTTGGGACCATGAAGGGACCAAGCACACAGGCTATTCACTTGAAAAAAAACTGTGGAAACCTTCAAAATATTGATAGGAATAAAACTGGAAAGTTTAGTAAAGTTTAGAGTGTGCGAGAAAAACAAAAGCGGCCAATCCGATGCTGAAAAATGAAGCCCTTGCGGAGATTGCAGTTTCTCGAGTGGCCACTTGAGGCAGGCTCCAAAAGCAAGACAGTCCCTATACACCACCATGTTAAATTCCTAACTTTACAGCAGAATTAAACATGCCTGGTACAAAAACGGTTATATTCTCTAAAGCTAAGTTCACCCTACATGACAACTGTGAGTGGGGATAATCTTTTTATAAACACACCCAAATTATTATAAGTATAATTATATTCAGGTTTAAAGTTATGCATAATTAAGGACGTAGCCACTTTGAGTGACAGGTGGGAGCAGTCACAGGAGATTAGCATAGACTGATACAGTATATCTCCTATAACCTTAGGAGAAATCTACAGACACAAATAGAAGTGTAATAAAATAAACACCTATATGTGTATTTTGGTTGTTTTATTTCCACTAGTCTGAAAGAAAGAAGATACGTTATGGAAGCAAATTAGTCCAAAAACTTAAAATTAAACCATGCATGAAAAAACAATATTGTTGCCTGACGTGTCTGGCAAAAAGCTATAGTGTGTAGTTTCTGACGCCACCATGAGGAATTTTAAGTAATGACTAAAACACTGTCTGTGCATCCACATGACGCAAGTACCACCCCCACCCCTCCTCCACACAGCTGCTAGTAGCGTTTCCCCATCAAATCAAGGATACGGATGATAAAAAAAAACATGATGGACTCTTCAGAAGAGGTAATTATCTTGTTATTTTTATGTCCTATTCGTCTCCAAAGCTGAATGCTGCCGTTGTCTTTTCTCAGTGGTGACGTAGAGCACATCACTCGAGCTGCTGCGCGCAAATGTCGCTGGACTACACCATTTTGTAAACATAGCCATAATGAGTAATATAGAAAGAGTTTTGTGGAGCTGATAGTCTTAATTAGCTTTGTATCAATTAATTTGGCAATGGCTTGAATGTAACGGACGATTATTAATATAAAATAGTTGTGCACTATAGCTTTAACCCAAATGCATCGTTGGTGAAGGGACTTTAATTTGTGATGCTCACAGCACATACATTGCAGTAAAAAAAAAAACTGTTACTGAGGTTAATACAAAGACTTTGCTGTTAAAGGTTTATATTCAGTTAACCAGAGTATCCAGGACTTTGTCTGGAAAGACAAGTGGCTATTAAATTTTGTAAATTAGCACTTTAAATAGGAAACATGGTATCATTTTATATTTCAAAATAGTAGGAACATTGAAGTAAAACTGTGTGCTGCTGTACTGTCCAGCATCTAATGGTGCTCACTGTAGCTGTCCCAAAACTGGGTTTTGCTGAGCTTATGGGCATATGAGTCAGCTGATAAAAAGCAACATAAAAAGAACATGTTGTCCATGTTGAAATGACCAAAATACAAAATGCTTAAATTTACAGATTATACGCTGTCTATACACTTACTTTTGGGGCAAACTGTAGATACTGTATTTAGTAGCAGAGAAGACACTTATTTTTGCCGCCACTCTATAACCATCAGCACTTCAATGGACTCCATCTTCGCACTGACCTACACTCAGGCACGAGTGCCCTGCTTGGGGCCACAATAAAAGCCCCACCCCCACACAAATGCTAGCAGGGGGCATGGAAGTTCTCTCATCCGTTCGGTAAAACCTGAACACAACAGTGGGCCCAGTGGCCTAAAAATAAACCTCTTATACTCATCTTGAAGACTGGCGTGTGTGTGTGTGTGTGTGTGTGTGTGTGTGTGTGTGTGTGTGTGTGTGTGTGTGTGTGTGTGTGTGTGTGTGTGTGTGTGTGTGTGTGTGCATACTCATGTACATCTGTGTCCGAATGTGTGTCTGGGTGTGTGTTTGTTTGTGTGTATGTTTCTTTGTAATGCCCTTTAGACCCCTTTTAGAAAAAACATGTAGCTGTTCTGCAACAGAGGAACAGTATTTGCAGATAAATAATCCTCCATGTTTGATTCAATCTGCTTGAAGGAGCATTGTGAGTGAGACTCATTAAATTACAAAAATTCAGATGGTGCCATGTTTAAAAAGTACACCCATGTGATATTTAAAGACCTTCCTGTTGTCATTTTGACATTTGTCTGATAAGGCAAAACTGAGTTCAATATGAAAAACATTAACGTCTTTCACTGCTGTTAAAAAAATAATTAAGATAAATCCAAACTCCTATCAATTTTGGACTTCAAACAGATTAAAACAAATGCTAAGAGTTGCATATATATAACGTATCAGGTCTGCTCTGCAAGTGGCTGAGTCAAGATGCATGTGTTAAAGGAGCCTTACATTAGAGTTTGCTTTCAAATATAATACTTTATATTTGTGCTATCTTCCCACAGGGCATGTATATCAAATCAACCTATGATGGTTTGCATGTAATCACAGGGACAACAGAAGGAGTAAGTACAAGCTTTTTGTATTCACTTACGCAGATCTGGGCCTCACTGCTCACGTGTAATATGTAGACTTAGGTGTCGCTTATGGTTGTATCAGAGTAAGCTCATGCCAAGACAGTGAAATAGAGCTGCAGTTATGACTCTGCCTGTCCATCTGTCCATCAGTCTCTGGCTGACCGCTGTAAGAAAATCCATGCTGGAGATGAAGTCATTCAGGTCAATCTTCAGACAGTGGTAAGTCCACTGGCTTATTTTATGTGTTTTCACATTTGCTGTCTGAATTTGAATATGATTTTTTATGTTTTCAGATTGTTTATCCAAATGTATTTTATTCACACACGCTTGTTTTGTACACAAAAAATACTTCATCTCAGATTTTGTATATGCTGTGAATATGTATTCCTTTATACACATTCATATATGTGTTGCAGGACATCCACAGTGAGCACTATTACAGCACTACAGGACCTGTTCTTGTATAAGTGGCTGGCTGTCATTTAAATTTAAATTTAAATTTTATTTATAGTATCAAATCATAACAAGAGTTATCTCGAGACACTTTACAGATAGAGTAGGTCGAGACCACACTCTATAATTTACAAAGACCCAACAATTCCAGTAATTCCCACAAGAGCAAGCATTTAGTGCGACAATGGCAAGGAAAAACTCCATTTTAGGCAGAAACCTTGAGTGGTGAGGAAAACTTCCTTTTAGGGAGAAACCTCAGATGGACCCAGGCTCTTGGTGGGCGGTTGTCTGCCAGTGCCGGTTGGGGGTATGATGAACAGTGGCAATTATAGTCACAATAAAGATAAAGGAACTATGACTAGAAATAGTAGTTGTTGTAGTAGTTCATGGTGTAGCAGGGCACTGCAGGGCGTAACAGGGTGTATCAGGGCATAGCATGACGTAGCAGGGTGTAGCTGGGTGTAGCAGGGCACTGCAGGGCGTAGCTGGATGTAGCAAGGCATAGCATGACACTGCACGGCGTAGCAGGGCATAGCAGGGCACTGCAGGGCATAGAAGGGTGTAGCAGGGCATAGCAGGGCGCCTAGCAGGACCACGGTGACAGCTACAACCATAATTTAGGTGCCACCCTAATCCAGGGAAAACCGCGGGGTGAGAAAAGGGCTCAGGGGAAAAAGCTCCCCAGAGCTAGCTTAGTAACAAGCATTTGCACAGAGATGAAAAGAGAGAGGAGCTCAGTGTGTCAAAGGAAGTCCCCCGGCAGTCTAAAACTATAACAGCAAAGCTAAGAGCTGCAGAAAAGCAGAGATAGGGAGGGGGCGCGCCTTGATTGTGGATACACACCCTCCCCCGCCAGTCTAGGCGAATGCTGCAACTCCTCACTCCCTAAATATAAGCTTTCTATGAAGAGAAGCAGAGATAGGGAGGGGTTCATGAGAGCCCTTCAGTTAATCAGGAGGTAACTGCTTATGGCCCCAAAAAAACACCATTTTCAATGTGATTTCTGTTAGTAGCATTTAAACTCGCAGACACCCATGATGCACCCATACAGGTGTTTTTACTTAATAGACCTGTGCTTGATTGACATTTCCCTCACATTTCATGCAACAAAGATCCTTGGCTGTGGATGTTGCCATTCATGGTTGTCACCTTAAATCCCTCAACCACCAGGGCACTCCCAAATTTATGCTTCTTATTTGGTGACATCACATTATTCTTAGCTGTGCCGAACATCAACCTGAACAGAGCACTAACCAGCCAAAAATAATTGTACTTTGACTTGCTTTTGCAAAGAGACAAAACTGCAGAAACTGCCTGTTGCTGTTGTTGAAACATAATATTATATATATTCAGTAGAAATTAAAGCAAAAACGTCAAGTGGTGCACAATTTAAATATAGCACTCTTTGTTGAAAATAATTGCTACTTGTGTGTGCAACAGCAAGATGATAATTACACAGCTCAAGTCAGGTTCATTTCAGTCAGTCAACTAACCCACTAAATGCAGCCATTTTTATAGCGAATAAGTGCAAATACAGAGTTGATTTTGGTGTCAAGGCTCTTTTATCTCACTGTGAAGCATAGTTTAAAGGCTGCCAAAAAGTGAGAGCAGGGAGGTGTCAGTGCATGCAATACAACTTATTAGTCTCCCAACAGACCTTTCTTTTATGGCAGATAATGTAACCTGTCATAGTAGAAAAAGCATAGTTGTAATTATTTACATTAACAATGAGTCACTAGGCCATGCATGCACAATACCAGGGTTTTGATTTATGGTATTAATTACACCTGTGCATTTCATGAAGCATTTTGCTTTCTTTGATTGATTGGCAGCAGCATTTCAAATTTACAGCTTGAGTGACCTTTGTTTGAATGTCTTGTGTCTTCACATGTTTGTTAATTTATTGTGTATTACCTTGAAAAAAGTATAAAATGAAGATTAGTATGTTGTATTTACTGCTTATTTTTAGTACATATTATGGCACTCATATGTGGATGCTGCCATGGAGGTGATGGTGAATGAAAGATCTTGCTGCGGCTGTTGCTGAAAGGAGCAGCAGCTGAGTGAGTTTGGCAGCTCAGTGATGGCAATATGTAAACTCAGTTGACGTGCCGGCTTATGCAAAACCGCACTGTCACTTGTAATGACTGCCATAACCAGCTTAAAGACTGTAAATTCATTTAGTTTAGTGTGGCCCATAGTGAAGAACAAATTTGTGGGGGTATTTTGCTCATGAACATCCCATTGAAATGGGGGGCAGGCATTAGCCATGATGAAACCTTTGGAGAAAAAAGGCGATGCTGCATTGAACTAGATGTATCTGTGGTGGGAGGATTCCTTACACCATCTCTTCTCACAAGAATTTTAGAAGGACCAGAGGACAGAGAAGTACTGAAAAGGTCTTAATAGTAAAGCAAGGAAAACTATCTTCAGGCTTGAGAGACAAACATCAATGTTAAAAAAAAAACTAATAAAAAGAAGAGATGCTTGAAACATTTCAGAGATCTATAATTAATGCAGCTGGGAGAAGTCCAGCAGTAAGACACAGAACAAAGTTCACTGGATTGTAACATCCTTCTCCACGAGAACCATAACAATGGCTGCTGAGGCAAAGGAGTTACATCAACCAAAAGTAATGAAGGAAAGTAATGAAGGAAAGTATTGAAGGAAAAATCCTCCAAGGCAAAAGTGACCTTGTGATTAAAATTGAAAGTATTATGACACATGTAGAATAACCTAAAGAAATGGCAAATTATGTAGTGCTATTGTGCACAAGATTGAAAGGCTGTAAAAAGAATAAGGCAGCATGTCGGACATAAATAACTTCAGGCAGCAAGAATAGATTGAATTTCTGGTGCAGGTCAATAAATGGGGAAGGTTTCACACACATGAAAAAGGGACAGTACATTTTAACACTGGGAGTGTTGCAAGAGTCACCTAAAGGAAATGAGACAAAAATAAGAAACCAGTGACATGACGTTTTCCAAGAAACACCTTAAAGCAGACGTTTCTTTACCAAGGCAAAGCAGTAGATAGTTGGAGAAAAAAGCTACATCAAACAGCATACAGCAAATCATCTCACTGCTTTAAATAAACACATTTTTTGGGTCAGACACAGCAAAACAATCTTTTTTTATCATAGAATAAAGCATGCTTTGGAGTATAAAAGTGTCTGTTTCAGCCTGTCGGTCTCTTTAATGCACTTTCTGTGTGATACATTTCTGTGTAGTGGCTGTCAAGGTGAAAAATTACTTGGAAAGGAACAAAGTGATTGCTAGGTCAGTGGCTAAAAAATACCTGTTTTCTCAGGACGCTTGGAATACGCAAGATGTACTGAAACCTGGTGCAGTCAGCCAAGCAAGAGAGGATATTTCCTCCCCAAACTGGACCAGGCATATTTGGTTCAGCTGCAGACTGTGTTTCTCTGGGAGGGATGTTTCTTGTGCCAAGTGTCAGCAAAACTGGGTTAAAGACTATTTACAAGGCATGCAGCTGTTCATAACACACAGCATCAGGGCTTGCCACATCATGACAGCGCCTGCAGACTGATATCACCGGAGGTGTACAAGATGCCCTTTGGCATCCAACTTTGCATTTACCATCTTCGTCAACATGAATTTCAGAGGCTGTGCTGCAGTTTCCAACCATCAGGATCTGCGTGTATAATTAAAATAATAACAACACAGATGTGGGTTAGGCGTAAAGAAAACACATCCAAATCATCTGTACTATTCATTAACTGGATGTTCATATTGAAATATCAGCTTGTTACCTCTGTAGTCTGAGTCATGGGGATGCCTGTGTGAGGAAACCCTTATCATGCTATTATTGTTTGCTAGGTGGGCTGGCAGCTGAAGAACTTGGTGAACTTGCTGCGTGGGGACCCTGCAGGTGTCACCCTGACGCTGAAGAAACGCCCACAGAGCACACTCACGTCAACCCCTGCTCTGCTCAAGAACATGAGATGGAAACCCTTGGCTCTGCAAGTATGATGACTGCTTTCATCCTCCGCAGATATATTTGTCCATGCCTGTTTGTGTGTAGATATGTATTTGTATGTGTATATCTCTGTGCTTCTGTCTGTTCAAAATGAGACTGCACAGACCCTGGACATTAGACACCAAAATCCTGGACCAGCTCATAAATTACCAAAATGTAAGAGTACAAAGTGAGAATGATGTTGAATTAAAGTTGCACTTTTACAATAGCATGTAATCTAAAACGAGATCCCTGAAGCAAATATTAACTTTGTAAAAGGTATAATTTTTAGAGATATTTCGTTGCTATGGGCTTTGCACAGTATTGTGCAGGTTTTTTTTTTTTTTTATTGCATCCACCTTCTTTATGTACCACACCTTGCTAATAATTGGTTGGACGTTCCAGCATCATTCATTCACAAGTTGACCTTAGTGGCATCGGTTGTCCTAGTTCGGCCAAAGCAACCACATTATTAGGATTGTGTGCCTGAGCCAGAATGGGTGGAAATGAGAGGGATGTGTATTAATGTGGCCCAGCCTTTCTTTGAGTCCTAGGCCAGAAAAAATGTTTTCTCCCCCTCGAGGCCCTAAAGCGCAGTCCTGCACAGCCTCCTCCCCCTTCACATCACACTCTAATTTTTCTTCTTCTTCTCCACATAAATCAAATTTGCTCTCCTGCTGGCATTTTTAAGGACAGAAGAGACAAAAAAGAACATAGAAACTAATTTTTTCTGCTCTGAGATGTGACTCAAATTACCAATGTCAAGGTAGTCTGTTGAGTTATTAAAAAGAGCAGTGTGCTGTGGAAGCCCTGCAGTAGCTCTGACACAGATAATGGTCTTATGATGAAGCACATCTCCCCATAATACATCTCAGATGTTAGTCAGCTGTGAGTTACCCAACATATTAGCATAGTTTGAGCAGTGACAAATTAATATTCTAATGTTGAAAGAATTTCAGTTCTTACTCATTTAATAAAGTTTTTGGAAGTCCATGTTTTATCACTGCAAAACTGGCATATTGTGATTGGATCTCTCTCACTATTTAAGTTAAGTTGATTATATGATGATATCATAATGTGACACATATTCTGTTATGAAGGCATAATGAATAAACAAGGAGCAATATATTTCCATGTACTGTTTTAACAGACTATGTAGGCTATGACCAGATTTTCCTTGACCTGAATGAAAGGGACAACGAGACTGCACACCAACCCGTCTTCTTGTCTGCACTAGTTAGAACTGGAGCATCCGAAACGTACAGTACACTGCTCATTTCACGGTTGAGATGCTCAGCAGCACAGTCTGAACTGAACAAATGGTCGCTGACTGACTAACTGACTGGACTGCTGTGAACTCCAAAATTTCTATGTGTCAATCCCTGTAACTGTTCCTCTCCCTCTCTTTCTCTCTGTTTGCCTGTCTCTCTCTCTTTCGCACATGCTCACACATACACACAACACTCACTCACTCACTCACACAGCCAATCTTCCCACAGAGCCCCAGCAGCAGTGTCGCCACGCCTACCAGCACTTTAAGTACTCCATCCAGGAGGAATAGCTGTGCCCTGCAGGACCTCTACATCCCCCCTCCTCCAGCAGAACCCTACACCCCCAGGTGAACTAACACTTGCATGCTTTACCAAATACAGGTACCCTGTGGAGTTTTTGACCACTAGTAGTGCTATGGAGCAATATTTTTACAAGTGGGACCCCGTTTTGTTTGTATCAAAGATTTTCTGCAACTAAAGATAGTGCATTACACGCTGTGCCAATGGTATGAAACGGTACACACTTCCTGTCTCCTAAATGCATAATTTATTAATATTTTCTTTTGCTAGCTTCAGATATTTATATAGCTAAAGACATATTTAGCATTACGAAAATTAGGTTTGTTAGGCTGTTCGCGACTGATAGATGTTGCCAGATCTCGCGAGAGTTTGTTCCTGTGAAAGAAACAGGTCTCGAACAAAGTTAATTTTTTCTCCTTATTTGTCCGTCTGGAAAATGCCATTTTAGTGTCAGAATGTTCAGGAGTTATGTGGGTTGTAAAGAATGGATCCAATATTTACTTTGGTAACCACAGGGCAAAAGACTTGGTCATAATGTGTGTTCATATTGACTTCCCCCATTCACAAGTCCCAATACACTTGGGCCCTTTAGCTAGTTTCCTAAAGAGGCGTGGCAGTGGCGAAACCCACGTGACACAGATACAGGAAAATATTGTGGCGTTTCGGTTCTAAACTGTCTCTGTTTGTATCCTGCACATGCACAAGGGCGCACACGCACACAAACGAGCACACTCCATACACATTCATGCTATTGATTTCATAGTACTCCACTGACTGACAGTTGGTGACACACAAAGAAGTGTAGCATTGCACCCACAAAGGCAGTGAAGAAGAAGACAGCTACTGTAGCTAGCAAATATGGACGTAAACAATGCATGGGTTAAAATGTAAAAATTTTGGCTTTGCAAGGGTTTTTTGAATGGGCTTGTGGCTGAGAGCCACGGACAGGCTGGAGAAGTGAGCCAGTATTGAATGACGGACTAACACATTGTTGGTTTTGGGCTATTCATGGGATTTTTTGACAACAAATATATAGAATATTGCCAGCCTTATCCTTCAAACCAAAAACCTGCCAGTTTTTTTGAGAGTTTACACATATTAATCCTACAGTACATTCTGATGATGGCATTGCTTCTTCTTTTCTCTCATAGTAGTCCAGATCTTCACTGATATTTAAATGACTTCCTGCTTTCCGTTACCACAGAGATGACAAGGGAAATCTGTCGGGTGACGAGCCTCAATCGGATGTCCATTTCTCAGAGGGATCTGAGTCACCAAACTCCTACCTGGACCAAGAGTGTCGGCGGAGATTTCCTCTTGTGGAGGAAGATGCCATACTGTCCTGTTACGAGTATGACCAGAACCAAGAGGTGTCATCAGTCCGCAGGGGAAGCACTCCCACCTATGGTAAGACCTCTGCCTCATCCGAAGTCTCGCTGCTGTAATCGTGAGAGCCAAGAGCTCAGAGCCCTACGAATGTGACGTTTGTATGCTTTTGAGATTTTTTTGAGACGTCTGCGGCTGTTTGATGTGTGTGTGGGCAGCTGTGTAATATTGACGTCCCATGCGCCTCCTTGCTCCAGGCAGGCTCAGGCCCATCTCAATGCCGGTAGAATACAACTGGGTGGGAGACAACGAAGACCTGGCCAAGCTGAAGAGAGAGAGCAGGAGAGGTGAGTGGGAGGCAGTGGGAGAGAAAAAAAGGAAGGGAGGCAGAGAAAGGAGGGACACGGAGAGGGACAGAGAGAGCTGAGGTGAGTGGGTGGATATCTCATAATATCCTCACTCTCTTAGATCTCAGAGCCAAAAAGTAGAAGGATGAGCTGGCCTGTCAAAACTGATAACATGCTGCATATCTGTTCGTGCCTCTATCTCCTCCATGTGTTCACAATCTATCACTGCTCCTTTTTTCCCTTCATCCCTCTCTTTTTCACTCTCAGCTTTGTCGTTTCTCTCTGTTGCTTTGGCAACTATAGAGATATATCTGGAGATTTTCACATTTAGTTGCTGACTGTCGAGCTAGGTGGTAAACGGAGTGGGAGGAGACTGAATTGCTTTATTTCAGTCTCAAAGAAAGACTTGAGTGATGTGTTTGTTTCCTCTGGGGATTGTTGGTGATATGTTGCTCCTTTGGGCTTTAAAAAAACAAAGCGATTATGCTATATTTATCTACATAAGACAGTATTTGGAAGTTTTTAGGGCTTCCTGTCCGAAAACAGCATTCTTCTGTAGGTAGTCTTTTGAAGCATTAACTGATCTAAGACAAGGACATCGTTAAACTGACTGGTCTTAAAGTAGATTACATAAAAGTTTATGATCAATGCTGTGACATAAACTGTTGTAGCAACAAATATGTGGTTAAAAGTCCATAGTCTAGATGGAAGGAGGTAATTGACAAATTATCTTACTAAAATGGAGCAGCATCTTGTAATTCAGAAGCATTCTGTTGAACTGTTCAGGGCATTTAGTATGTAAATGATAGCTTTTTAAAGTAAAGTGTGTGTAGCACTGAGTTGGCCTCTGTTGTGTCCCTGCAGAGAATTCCCTGCTTCGTTTTGCGAGTGAAGATAAAACCCCGGGGGAGGACTTCCTGCTGGGACGCAGCCTGAGTCAAAACAGGTGGAAGACGGAGCGAGGAGGCAGCCCCACCCAGTACACGCTTGTCCCCGCCCTCCAGATGGAAGTCTCCCTGTCCACATCCAGCTCTGACTCTGCCTCCCTTTACCATGTCAGTCCCTTATGTCTGTGAAAATCTATTTTTGTTGTTGTGAGCTAGCGTAGAAGCAGGAGCTTTTTTTTTTTTTAACAAACTTTATAAAACAACAATATATAACAGACAAATACAGACATTAGTAATAGCCAAGGCAACTTCTCATATCATTGCATTTCTACAAGCATTAACATTTCAACATTCACAGCTGTAAATCTTGTTATTCAACTGCAGAAATATATTTTGTCCCCTGTACAGTATTTCAGAGACTCAATCAAGGAGTTATAGTCAAATAATAGTACAGCAGGAGCATTTAGCAACACTGGGATCCTCTGCATGACATCATTGTTGTTTACTATGCAGGTGTTTGAACGATCCTCACTGATGTCAAGGTCAAAGAAGAAGAGTAAAGGTATGAGCATTTGTTTAAGAGTTTTACTTGAGTGCTCAAATGTACTCATACCCAGACAAGGGGTGTTTTCTGAACCCTTCGTCTGTTCTGCTCCCTTGCTGGCGCCTGCAGCTGGAAGTCCTATGTCTTCAATCAGCAAGCGGCGGATTTCCTGCAGAGACTTGGGTCAGGGGGACTGTGAGGGCTGGCTGTGGAAAAAGAAGGATGCTAAAACCTATTTTTCGCAGAAGTGGAAGAAGTACTGGTTTATACTGAAAGACACATGCCTGTACTGGTACATGAACGAGGAGGTGAATATGATGGGGTTTTTTTCTCCAAAAGAGCAATACACACTATTAAGCCTTTATTCATTATGTGGCACTTTGATTTAACTCTGCTTTTGCTGCTCGTCGCAGGATGAGAAGGCAGAGGGCTTTGTCAGTCTTCCAGAGTTCAAGATCGATCGTGCCACTGAATGCAGAAGGAAGTAGTGAGTACTGATCAAGAATCAAGCTTGTTAGATTTGCATTGCTTTTCTGTTTAGCCTCACAATTGGACAAAACATAGGTACAAATTTCTTGAATACAACTCACAAAGCTGACAGCAGAGTCATGTTGCACAGTGATATAAAATCCTACAAATGTATTATCGGCGTAGATGTAACCTTGTGCAAATTGGTTCTTGGCAGGAAAAACATTGGCATATATATTGAATAATTTAGGGGACTGACCATGCAAAACGGACAATTTAAAGAGGACGCTTGACTCACAACCAATATGCACATGCACATTGCACCAGCAGCATTTTAGTATGCTGACAGGAGGACAGCAAATGCACACATTTATGGCGCATTTCTAATATTTTGTATAGGATTTTAACAAAAATCTGTGATTATGATTAAACAACTGATATAGATTATGTAGCAGCAGTGCTAATAGTAGTGGATGCAGAAGACTGAAATTACCTATACATGATAAAATATAAATTATATAGAGTTTTATAGATATAAAATATATCTATAAAAAGTAAGTAGACAAAAAATGTAAAACAAGAAGTGTGTAGATCACATTTCATCAGTGATATTTTAACTAATTCTAAGACAATCATGTCGTCCTTTTTGGACCTGAGGGCAGTATCTAGAGGGAGGGCTGATCATTTGTTGACAATGAATGTTGATGGAGAAGGTTTAGTAAAATGGAGAGGTTGTAACATAGTAGAGATATGCATATTCAGCATTACTTCCCAACCCATATTGTGTGTATCCTTAAGAACAAATGTGTTGAATGCATAAAACATTTGAAAAGCTCATTTTGGAAGGTATTTTAAATTCAATGTATTGCACATGCAGGTGCACAATGCAAACAAAACGGTAACCCACTCAAAGGAAAACAATTCCATAGCGCTACCCGAGATCAAAGGAAAACTCTACAGGAACCTTTATAGCTAGTAGATGTAGACGTTTTTAAGGACAAACGAAATATTAAAATCTTTAGATCACCAGTTGTTAAATCTGATCTGGTTATGGATAAAGAACACATCTTGCTTTAAAGATTACATTTCTAAGAAACCAAAGAACAATCTTGCAAATTACACATAGACAGTTTACTTTACTTTACAGAGTATACTTTGTGGCAAATAGCTGTTAGCACTAATAGGTTAAATGCCAGCCAATGCACACACATTCACACACACTTAATGAGACTCAGACTTACGTACAGCTCCTGAAAATAAGTAGAGCTGTTTATCTTATGATGCAGATTGCTGTTTTTTTGTGTGTGTGTGTGTGTGTGTGTGTGTGTGTGTGTGTGTTTTACCTCGGCAGTGTTCCGTATTTATATGTTAATGTGCGCTTTACATCCCCGTGTTTGTGCTTACATATGATTAAATATACCATTGGTTCTCTTTCAGTGCTTTCAAGGCTTGCCATCCGAAGATAAAGACCTTCTACTTTGCAGCGGAAAATGTAGACGACATGTCCCGGTGAGTTAATGAGACTGTTATAGTCATGCTGTAAACTCCCCCAAACCCACATCTGCAACTACATTTATACCCCTGCGGGCCGGATATTGAATCCCTGTACCAGACTGCCCACTCTCCTTGAACAGAGCAGTTTTGTAAGGTGATTGGTCAAAAAGGGACACACATACTGTACACACACACACACACAGCACAAGATGTTTTATTGGATGTCAAGCTGCTGTGCGTCATGACTGTTATTCTCCCCCACAGGTGGCTGAGTCGTCTCAGTATGGCAGTGGCAGGCTACTCTGAGCAGGAGAAAAATCGCCAGGACCAAGGTGAGATTAGTCACAGTCTGTTCACGGTGCTGCAAAGGATTCTCAGTTTGTTACAGGTTGCTGGTCAACACTTATATAAAACACCATGACTGAGAAATCATAATGATGAACGCATGGATAATTATTTGGCCTAGTCTTCACTTGGCAAAGTTTTAATTCCATATTACAGGTTCAAAGCAGTAATTATCCATCACAGTGTATCTGCTCTTTCAACTTCATCTCATATATGCTGCAAAACATGAGAAACAGAGAATTCAATAAATAAATTTTAGTTCTACATCAGTGGCTTTTTCAACTCCTCTCCCCGGTTTCACTTCACATCTGATTCTAACGTCTCTGCTTTGTGCTGAATATAAATGCTATTTTTAGGGGCTGAAGGCGTACTTGTTATTTTCATATTCTGGTGTTCTTTGGCTTCTCACAAATGGACAGAAAATGATTTAACCAACCCTTGTTCTATTTAGAGGAGCCTACATAGAAACCTTGCAAAGGTGGGTGGGCGAGATCCGGTTTGTCGTTGGTTTTATGAAGAGGGGGCTTCTTCCTTACCAGACAAGTTGCTAAATTAGACCCTTAACACCTCCAGACGTTTTAACAGGAAGTTCTTACTTCATTAGTCATCTGTCTCCATATTCAGCCTCAAAAGTTAGTCAGACCTGGACCTAAATCACTCCTACACTACACCTACACTGCAGCTACACCTGTCAGAACAACTCATTAATGGGCAGAGCTGATCTTTCTGACCTGACGCAGCAGTTCAAAAGCTAAACCTATCATAAATTGTAAATATGTATTATTTGTATCAACTACAAACATGTAAGTAAAGCCTCATAAGCCATGAAGAACCTCAGCCTCTCTAAACTCAGCTACTGAAGTGCAGGTGGGAAGATTGTAATTTATGCTTTAAAAAGCTTGTCTGCTTTAGAAATAAAAGAACATGACTCAGTATGTTTGTTCATGACAGATTACTGGAGTGAGAGTGATCATGAGGACATGGAGATGCCCTCGATGCCAAAACAGGACAGTCCGCCACCACCTTATGACACCTATCCCAGAGCATCCTCAGTGAGTCTCTCAGCCAGTAGTTAAGTAGATAGATATGTGGCAAACTTCTCTTTTTTTACTTGCTAACCTTGTGTTTAGGTGAGTCCCTACCTGGAACCGAAACGTGGCCACCTCTCCTCCTCCGACACGTTCCAGTCCCGCTCCTCTCATGACGAGTTCCACTCTGAGCCTCAGGACGGCAGCAGCAGCAACAAAAACGGCGTCTCCCCCGGGCAGAAGACGAACATCCACCGAAACTCATGGCAGGACCAGATGG
Source organism: Perca flavescens (assembly GCF_004354835.1). Taxonomy (NCBI): domain Eukaryota; kingdom Metazoa; phylum Chordata; class Actinopteri; order Perciformes; family Percidae; genus Perca; species Perca flavescens. Next base: position 13,475,153 of record NC_041343.1, read on the forward strand.
AGAGCAACGCGAGGATGCACTACCTCCAGACGTTTCCGGTGGAGGAGACCCTGCTTTCTGAGGACAGAGGCCAACTTGCGATGGAGTACCGCAGGCAGTCCACCCTGCCCGCCCAGCGCAGTCTGCTGCAAGAACAGTACAGAGCCCTGCCTCTGCCCCTCAGGTCCAGCATCGATTCAGATGCGGGAGGGAAACCCCGCAGCTTCACGCTACCCAGGGACAGCGGGCTACATGCTATCCTGGCTGCCACCGCCGCTGCATCGGATCAGAGAGACCACCATCACTACGAGCTGGACCGGGCCAGAGGCAGCGGTCAGACACACAGCATCTGTGTTTTACATATTTTTAAACGTACCACAAGCTTAGACCTTTAAAATTATAATAAGGTTAACCAACATTTATTGACAAATTTCAATTATGCATTTAAGCAATTTATTAAAAAGAATGTGAAGTAGCACAGATAATTACAAAAATTTCAAATTAGGATTTGACAAAAACATGTATCCACATATTTGTGTTCAAAATATACGGACAAAGTTGGCTGATATTTATTGTAAACCAACTGCACAGGACATGCTTCCAACCAAGCTGAGTCACTTGTAGCACCTTAACACCACACGCTGCGATTGAGACCGCGTTAAAACTAGTTTGCAAGTGAGAAGAGGAGTCGAAAAGAACTAATGGATTACTGTCAAAAGGATCACTATGTCTTGCATGGAAAAATCAGTGCAACAATATCCACTTTTATGTAAACAACAGTGTTAAATAACACCCAGTTTAAAAATCAATTCAAATCAATATATTTGGTACATGAGGTTTGGTATGGATGAAGGGGTATTTGAGCGAATCTGACAGGGATGTCGGTATACGTCGCACAAATAAGGTTGGACACCACTGCAGTGGAGCACTAGAGGAGATCAAGGTGTCACACACTTTACTAAGATCACCCTGACATCTCCAAGTGTAGGGACATCTCCTGCTCACTCTTACATGCAGATCAGTCTTTTCTTCTGCATAGTGTTGAACAAGTGCACTTATTTGTCGTCAGTTATTTTATTAAAGCTGCTAATAGGCCGTCAGAGCCAGCAAATGTCAGAGGTTGAATACTCGCTATCATTGCTTTATTGGATTGGATTTGAAGCCAGTTTGAAGTCCTCTCTCTCTCTCTCTCTCTCTCTCTCTCTCTCTCTCTCTCTCTCTCTCTCTCTCTCTCTCTCTCTCTCTCTTTTGCTCAATCGAGAGTCATTGTGCCTCTCGGCAGTGTTTGAATGGTGAAGCGAGGAGGAATCCTTTCAGTCCATGTTAATGTTGAATTCTGAACAGGATAAAGAAACGCGCCTAAGGGTCCTTTCTTCTTGTCCTCATTTATCTATTGCTCTACCGTTCACTCTCTCCACCACTGCCTCTTAGGACAAGAAAGAATCACAAACAGCCGGGAAATAAAGCATGATACATTTCAAAGCACAGCCCCAAAGCTTCAGAACGTACCACCCTGTTTCCAAAACACAAAATAGAGTGACGACTAACCGATTCAGAGCACTAGTGTAGTGTCGGTATCATGCCAACAGAGGGCAGTGTATGTAAACAGGAGACAAGAGGGGCCCTGGTAGTTTATTAGAATAATACAATAATGTATGAGATGTGCACCCGGTGTTTTCCCTGTAGAAGATCCCATAAGGAAGAGACTGCCACAGAATGATGTATTAGAAAGAGGGGGAATGTGCATCCTGTAAATCCGTTAAGAAGACTGTATTATCTGAGTAAACAGGAGAGGCTATAGATAGTGCAAAAAAAGATTTATATGGAAGTTTTATGGAACACAAATTGTAAAAGGAAATATAGAAAAATGGGAATAATTTTTAGAAAGACCTTTTAATAATGGAATATATTTTACTTGTTTCACTCCACTGCATTTATTTGTTAGTTACTAGTTACTTTACCAATTAGGGTTTTACATTAAAAAAAAAACATATTAAGAGCTTGTAAAATATGATGCATTGTTATAGATTAACTACCAAGCAGTTTATAAAATTAGTGCTAAAATGCTGCTTACACATTATGAGTAATAATGATCTAATAATTTAACCATCACAGGAGCGATATTTCTGTATTGATTATACTTTTATATAATAAAATAATCTTTTCCTGATTATATTTACATACTAAAACCAAACATTTTCAAAGCAGGGCTTTTACCTGTAATGGAGTATTTTTACAGTGTGGTATAAGTACTTACCTCAAATAACTTAAACAGCCTTGTGGATGAATGGATGAATGCAATTTTATTTATGATACTCACATGAAACTGAAAAATTCAACATTTGTTTCCAGAAAAATGTCCTGGTTACTCAAGATATTCTCTGCCAATTCACGCTGGGCAGGTAGCATACACCAGGCTTGTGTGGATGTGTGGGCAGAGAGAGGCTGCAGCTACAGTTTCATATGGTGGAGATTCACTGCTATGATTATTTTGCAAACGTTTCTCACTAAGTGTCTTTGTTCAGTTTAAAAAAGGTGATGATTTAGAATAATTCTCTGTATGCAAGCAGTTTTATTTAACTGTAAAAGAATCATTACGAGTCTCATTCTTGAGTTCAGTTTAATGTAATATCTTTGTTGATGATTGCTTGTGCTTCTTGCCAGGTCATGGACGGGACTGCAGGATGCAGGCAGACTCGCTGGGAGATTTGTACCGGGCTCTGGAGCAGACCAGTCTGTCCTCCTCAGCTGACCACAGATCAGCCAGCCGCCTGGAGTACAAGCGCTCATTTGTCCGCCGAGTCAATGACCCCCTGCTCAATGACAAGCTTCATCGCCTCCGGATCCTCCACAGCTCGCTTAAGGTAACATGTTTTGAGCATTTGTGTCTCTCCAAACCTGTGTTTTTTTTGTGGCTAATTACTAATCGATACCTTCACCTCTTTACAGAATGTCCCTCTTCAAGACACAAACCGGTCATTGGGCTTTTTAGGGTAGACCGCAAGGAGGATCTGTGTGTTGATTAAACCTCAAACGTATCGCCTCTGCCTGTGCCTCACATAGCTGGCATCGCTTTGCTGGAGATTAAAGGCGCCAAAAACCTCCCTTTACCTGCTCGGCTCTACATCTCTTTTCCTTTTTCAGCTCCTTCAACCCTACTCACCGTTCAGGAGCACAAAGATTTGGTGTCCCTCTCCACTTTTAAAGATGAGGGCTGTTAAAGCTAAAAACACTGATAAAACAACAGGGTTTATGGCACTTTAATATGCACTTTGTGTCCGTGTCAAAGACTTGTCAGAGATCTTTGTAGTTCATTGCTCACATGCATGGCCGCCTACCCTCGCTTCTATTGAATCGTTTTGAACATTATGCTGGAGTGTGTACAGCCGCTCAGTAAGTCTGATGGAAGAATTAAAAGCTATTTTGGATGTACACAACATTTTGTTATGCATGTGTGTATGATTAAAGAGTATGTTTGTTCTATGAGTGTACAGAGTGTTCAGCATATATACAGTATATAATATTACATTACTACAACAATGACTACACAATGTTTTGGGGTACTTATACAAGCTGTAAATCAAGTGCTGTGCCTCAGTGATTGTGAATGTACATTGTACTTTTCCAAGAGAGACGAGAGAAGACAGAAAGCAAGCTATTCCTCAAAACAGGAGCACAAAGTATAATGCTTGGCAATAATGAACTTGTAAATTACAAAGGAATGATCAGAATAGTTGTATATTTTTGTATGCATGCCGTCTACCTAATTGTTTGTAAAACAGTTTTGTATTTCTAAGTGCGTTTAGTCTGGAGAATACTGATGTCGACCCCTTCCTCCACCACAATGTGTTTTTAAGACTTATTTTACAATTTGCCCCTGAAAAAGTAGATTTTTTTAAGTGTTAAGAGGAATAACTGTATTTATTAAGTGTTTAATGTACAAGCATGCTTTGTATAACTAAAACACTTTACCATGCCATTGAGAATTGACTGACATTGCACAGGTGTGCGATATTGTAGCTACATTACTTTTTTTATTGAATAAAGTATGGCATGGGCACACTTACTGTAAGTGAGAGCCATTGTTAAATGTTTTTTCTCATAATTACATTTTAGATGACTATTACATTTAGACACTACTTCTAGCGGGAGCCCAACAAAGGATGATAATAATATGCAAATATAATACACATGCACTCAATGTAAATGAAGCCTCAGGCAATGTTATTCTGTATGATATGTTAAATTATATAAGAGTGTTCACAGAAGAGGATCAACACAGGAAACGGTGTAAGTATGTACACAAATATCCAATATGGAATCTCGTATTTCCAAAAACACTGAGTAAACCTGCCAGCGTGATACATGAATAATTTGTTTCATTTCTACTTGTTTAAGATGCAGAAAAGACATCTTCAAAACAGTGGAGAGCTGCAGTGCTGTAAGGTAAGGTTCACTCCAGACACACCAAATAATGACGGTACAACTGCATCATGTTTTACCTAAATATATTACTGACACATAATGTAAAGAGCACACACTTTCACCGTCCAAGCACAGGATCCGTTTTTACATCACTGTATGAAGACATTTACAGCTGTATTCAAGGCTAAAACAGCAAATCCAGAATAAAATTGCCTTGTTATTAGTATGTTTAAATGCTAGGAAGGTAACTGCATTCCTGGAGTCTGAGGAAGAGCATGATGCTCGAAACGTCACCTTTGTGGTGATTAAATAAATATTTCATGGTCTCATTATCTAGTGTTTCTCAGTCTGATACAGGTGATTTTGCCCTGAAAATACAGTTTCAGTGTATAGATGTGTGTGCTTTTGTAACTTTTTCCTGGATGACAGCCAATGATTCTGGTTACCAGGAATATTTGGATGGGAAGATTCAGTGTGAAAGGATGTACTCTACAGTAGCTTTTAGGCCAAGTTTTTATGTTTTTACAATGATTCTGTAGACAAAAAATTGTTGACTTGCACAAGCATGAGAGGAAATCACATAAAAATAGTTAGATACTGATATGACTATTGCAAAGGTGTCAAGTGTCCGACGGTATCTTTATTTTTCTTGTGTAGCCAGTTCAGTTTATCTCTGCACAATCTTTCACAAATAGACAGAGAGTAACATAGAATACAGCACATAGAGGGCAAATAGTTAATTCTCATTTCTCTACATATGTTATACCATATGAATGGCCTTTATATAGCCATTGTGTCTTATGATAAGATTATTGATCCAGTTGTCCTGTTAGAACAATGGCTAACTAAAGAATTATGCTCAAACTGCAGACTTTGATGTTTCTTTTTGGAAATAGAGTAGTAGAGGTCCTACAAATATAACCTACATTAATATTCAATATGATTGTTTTTGTATTTATAGCACAGTATTGGGCACATACATATTTGTTTTTGAAGATTTGTGATTATCATTTCAACTATAAGGAACCTATACATCAGTCATGTAGTCTGACTGTGCACTGTCATTGACTAGTAAATTAATCTCTTTTCCTTAGTAAGTAAATGCTTTTATGTTTCACACCCAATGCACAATTTAAGTGTTTAGTTCATAAAATAAACTCATCAAATGTGTGTCTTTTTTGTAATTCTGCTGGTTCATATTCATTAATATAACAGATAGAGAAAGCAAAAAATGGAAGAATGGAATAATGATAGGAAAATCTCAAGTAGTGACTGAAAAATGTGTGCTTTAATAATTATTACAAATTCAAATTTAAATTACACAAGCTTTCAGTTATAACAAAAGAAATGAACTTTAAAAAAAACATTGCAGTATAATTAAAACAAACATGGTAATATTAGAGCAGGAAGAACAATGCATGAAAGACAAAGGTGTGCTTTAAAGTTCCAGTGGTATATTCATTTCAGCAAACCAAATAGAATAAACTGAATGCTGAGACATATGTCTTCACAGCATTCCTGTTTTACAATCACAGGAATCCCAGACAAACTGACTAAATCTCATTACATTATGTGCACAAACCCTGAGCTTCAGTCTACTAATACTCCAATAATCCCACCTGGCATAACTGATAAAATAAAAATGTTTTTCTCTTTGGTTTTGTTTTAGAAAATGAGATGAGCAAATTTGATAAAACAACATGGAGAGACAGGAGATTCTGTTGGTCATGTGTTTCCAGAGGCATCAGTCCTCCCAGCACCATGCAGAACACACTTTGAATGCACCATAACAACAGCCCTCTTGGCTACATTATTTGTCACTTGCCCGCTTTTTCTGCGAAAAAGCCTAAACAGTCGTGTCCTTATGATTTGAATACTCAAACCGTAGATTACAGGATTTAGAATGGATGGGAATATCAAAAAGTACAGCGATAAAAACAACTTGCTTTGGTAAGGCAGGTGACTAATGTTGAAGCGACTTTGTGCTATTTCAAAAAAGCACCCGATAGAGTAGTTCGTTATTGCAATCAGGTGTGGGGTGCAAGTCCGGAGGGCTTTGAGCTTGGATTTACTGAATGACAGTACACATATCCTCAGGATGTGTGCATATGAATAACAGATCATGATGATCTGTGGAAGTGAATATAGAACTACAGATAGCAGGCCAACTATGTTAACAATAGATGTATCTGTACAGGCAAGTTTCACCAGTGAGTAATTCATACAATACACCTTATCTATGGTTCTCCCACAAAACCGCAGTCGAAGAGTGAAAATTAAAACAATGACAAATGCCAGCAAGGGGTACAGCCACGTAAAAGCAATAATTTTAACAACTCTCTGTGACATGATTGAATGATAAAGCAGTGGATAGCAAATGGCCACATACCTATCATAACTCATAGCTGCTAGAATTGTGAATTCAGTGATGGTATATGTGTGTAAGGCATAGATCTGTGTCTGACAAAATGGTAAAGATATCTCATATGAGTGTGACAGCAGGTTGCTCAGTACGGCTGGCAGTAAGGCAGTGCTTCCATACAGGCCATTCACAGCCAAGTTACACAGCAAAAAATACATTGGTTCATGCAGGGTTTTTTCAGAATAGACCAGTCCTATTAACACAACATTTTCAGCAACAATAGTCATGTATATAATCAAAAAGATGCAGAAGTACAATGGCTTAAAGCCCTCCATTCCATTGTAATCAGATAGATAAAAATATGTAATTTCAGATAAATTCATATTTAAAAGCATCTGAGTAATCCAGAATATGCAGTGCAATGTTGCACAATCTTAGATTCACCTTCGTGCTGCTTTTATAATGTTCCTGTCATTTTTTTAACCAATCAGCCAACAATATTGACGATGTGTTTACACTTGTTTCATTACTATACAGCAAGGTCATATAGCCTATTCTCCAGGTATTGTCCACAAGTCAGGTATGGTCTTACTCTCATTATGAAGCACTTCTTAATTGCCTCCAAAGGGATGTTAAACACTGGCTGCTAATAAGTATGTTTTTCCATTGAGCTTCTTCCCAGGTTCCCTCGCTAATTCACAAATCAGTGATCAGTTTTTAAAAGTTAAAAAGGTGTTTTTCATTTAAACTGAACACACCATTGACGTGTAAAGCGCATTTGTATTGAACATGTACTAAACTAAACTAACTAACTGCAGATCGTAACTTTTCTCACTGCTGACCATAGCCAGATGTTAGTGGATGTCAGTGTTTTTTTTGGCCAGTGGAAAAGGGGGGGTATAGGACAAGATGTACTAAACTAAACTAAGACAAATGAGTTAGCTGTACTACACCAAACCAAAATCTAAATGTGAGCGACCAATTTTGCAGGCATGAGGAGCCACAGGTAGATTTTCAGAAAGAGGGTTTTATTTGCCCAACATAATGCAAACAAAGCACAAACTGTAAATTTAAAACTATGTCCAGCTTGGTTAAACATGATAAGGCCTACACACACACCGTACAAACTAACACAAGATATTAACTTAACCACTCACACACCCAACCAGTTGTGTCATTTCAGATGTAGGCCGTGGCATGATGCCCCTCAATCCACTGATGTAGTGTGCTGCAGGACACTCTGGGTGCAGAGATGAGAGATTACTGTTTCATGTAATTTTTTAAATTCCAGGAAAATATCTAATATACTGTATACTTTGTTCCAATTATGACAGCAGTTATTACCCAGGGTTACCCTACAAATCACCCTATTATTCATTTTACCTCCTTGAATCCAATTAAAGCTTGATTGATCCTCTTAACATAACATTTAGGTTTAATTTAGGTGTCATATTTGATTTATTAGATTTGGTTTTATTGGATTAAATAAATCTGGGTAATTACTAGGCTTCTTAAATAATTTTTTACAATGTGTCTTTTCTCTTTTCCTCCCTCTTCCCTCAATGTCGGTTGAATTTCAGTTGCCACTCCACTTGGCTCTGAATGACCTTTTACTTGCACAGTTCATTATTGCTTCATTAATTATTTTATAATGTGAGTATTGTTAGACAGTCAGGAAACAGCCATGAGCTGCCCTTCAGCAGGGCTGGACTGGGACAAATAATCGGCCCTGGCATTTTTGGCCCAGGCGGCCCACACCCACCGTGATTGGTCAGACAAATTCCCTGCAGACAGTACTCTTAAAATATGCGTGCATTCAATGATATGAGTTGCCTAGTGTTCAGCGTTCATGTGATCGTTTTGAATCCTTCAAGAGGGGACTCAAGACTTATCTGTTGATCTTACACTTAAATAATTCATTCATTCTTAGAGTTATGATTTGTATATTTATGGTATTTTTATATTTTTTTTATTATTGATATTTGATATTGTATTGTCATTATTTTTATTATTACTATTTTGCTTAATATTGGCTTAGCAACTTTAAAAACAGTTTACTGTTAATTTTAACTATTGTAAGATTCATATTTTGTCGCTTTGGACACAAGTGTCTGCTAAATACTGTAACCATAACTATAACCCTTCCCAAAAGCTACAATAAAGCTGAAGTATATGCCCTGGAAAAGAGCACCAATACAAGAGAAGCTAATTAAGCCATTCAAGAACAATGATGCTTGTATCAATCTGTCAGACTCTACAACACCTGCACCACCCAATAATGTTGTAGTTTTTTTCGGGTCCTGTCTCAATCACCCACCACTCAGCATGGCTCTATGTATATATTTGTTATTATCTGTATTTATATTTTTCCAACTGTATTTATATTTTTTCCATTCCAAGTACTTACTTTTACTTTCAATATTATTTATATTATGGTCACACTTAAATATCATTTAAATTATGGTTAATTACTTTTGCTGTTATGTAATTACCATCCATCCATCCATCCATCTTCGTCCGCTTATCCGGTGTCGGGTCGCGGGGGGAGCAGCTCCAGCAGGGGACCCCAAACTTCCCTTTCCCGAGCAACATTAACCAGCTCCGACTGGGGGATCCCGAGGCGTTCCCAGGCCAGGTTGGAGATATAATCCCTCCACCTAGTCCTGGGTCTTCCCCGAGGCCTCCTCCCAGCTGGACGTGCCTGGAACACCTCCCTAGGGAGGCGCCCAGGGGGCATCCTTACCAGATGCCCGAACCACCTCAACTGGCTCCTTTCGACGCAAAGGAGCAGCGGCTCTACTCCGAGCTCCTCACGGATGACTGAGCTTCTCACCCTATCTCTAAGGGAGACGCCAGCCACCCTCCTGAGGAAACCCATTTCGCCGCTTGTACCCTGGATCTCGTTCTTTCGGTCATGACCCAGCCTTCATGACCATAGGTGAGGGTAGGAACGAAAACTGACCGGTAGATCGAGAGCTTTGCCTTCTGGCTCAGCTCTCTTTTCGTCACAACGGTGCGATAGATTGAATGTAATACCGCACCCGCTGCACCGATTCTCCGACCAATCTCCCGCTCCATTGTCCCCTCACTCGCGAACAAAACCCCAAGGTACTTGAACTCCTTCACTTGGGGTAAGGACTCATTCCCTACCTGGAGAAGGCATTCCATCGGTTTCCTGCTGAGAACCATGGCCTCCGATTTAGAGGTGCTGATCCTCATCTCAACCGCTTCACATTCGGCTGCGAACCGATCCAGTGAGTGCTGAAGGTCACAGGCCGATGATGCCATCAGGACCACATCATCTGCAAAGAGCAGCGATGAGATCCCCAGCCCACCGAATTGCAACCCCTCCACACCCCGACTACGCCTCGATATCCTGTCCATAAATATTACAAACAGGATTGGTGACAAAGCGCAGCCCTGGCGGAGGCCAACCCTCACCTGAAACGAGTCTGACTTACTGCCGAGAACCCGGACACAGCTCTCGCTTTGGTCGTACAGAGATTGGATGGCCCTGAGTAGAGACCCCCTCACCCCCTACTCCCGCAGCACCTCCCACAGTATCTCCTGGGGGACCCGGTCATACGCCTTCTCCAAATCCACAAAACACATGTAGACCGGTTGGGCATACTCCCAGGCTCCATCCAGGATCCTTGCGAGAGTGAAGAGCTGGTCCGTTGTTCCACGACCAGGACGGAATCCGCATTGCTCCTCCTCAACCCGAGGTTCGACTATCGGCCGAACCCTCCTTTCCAGCACCTTGGAGTAGACTTTACCAGGGAGGCTGAGAAGTGTGATTATGTAATTACATATTTTTCAATCTAATTTCACGTCAATTACAATTACAGTATTTTTTTTGCACTGCCCACCTCACTTTACTTAAATACTTTTTATATAATGCCACAGTGTTTTTTGCACATTGTCTGTTGTTTGCCTGTTGTTTGTTTGTTTGGTTGTTTGTTGGTTTGTTTTTATTGTGGAAACACTGCTGCTGTGACAAGTGAATTTCCCCATTGTGGGATGAATAAAGTATTAATAAAAGTATTATCTAATCAACACTGATTTTATAGATCACACAGACTTTTCAGCTACCCAACAGGCTAACCGCTAGCATTTTCAATGTAAGCTTAAGCAGTTAGGTTACCTGACAGCCACTAACTTTAATGTTACAGCCAAACTTCTTGTTATCGTTATGACGTGACACGCACACACACACACACACACACACACACACACACACACACACACACACACACACAGCCTCCCTCCCTTCCCGTCCCTGTTAATTTGTCTAGTCCTTACCACATCATCATCTACTCTCTCTTCCATCTTTTCCTCACTCGCCTCCTCCTCGCCTTCTTCCCTGACATCGTGGTTTCTGCTTCTCTGTTTAGCCAGCCACCTCTCCTCCTCCTCGGCTTTAGGTAATGCTGATGTTGAAGCAGCTATACAGCCCCAAACATGTAAGAAATTTTTGAGGACTCCGCCTGTAGATTCTTAATCTTTTTCTCCTCTAATTTCTCTGCACCTCCCTTGCACTTGGTGGTCGTTTGTCCATTATAACGTGAATGCTAAACTTCCAGCATAACTATTACAGCTCACGTCTCAGGGCCGGGAGGCGTGGCCATAGTGGGATTCGTAAATTTGCGGCCAGGAGTGGGGAAGGGGGTTCCTGGATTTCATTGGGTCAGGCCAGTGCCAATAAAGAAAATTAACCAATGGGCCGCTGTGAGTTCTTTATGGGCCGGCCCGGCAAAAAAAATAAAAAAAGGCCTATTTATATCAGCGATTCGGCCCAAAAGTCCGTCGGCCCACCGGGAAAATGCCGGTATTGTGATATGTCGTCTGAGACAGCTGCAGCTGCTGCGAAGGTTACTGCATTCTGTTCAGACGTGTTCAGAGCAGGGGCGACCCTAGGATCAGACCTTTAGGGGGGCTCAGCCCCTAATGAGAATGTGACACGGATACAGTGCCTTGCAAAGCATTAACAACATTTTTTTTTAACATTAAACACTTTATGCCCCTATTTCTAGCTTTTTCTGAATAAATATACCTGAAATATCTTTATGTAAAGGGAAACATTAGGCTACAATCCAAATATAAAAACATAATGGAAAATATTGCAGTAAGGCTGTCAGGCATTCTGTATTTCTTTCATCTATTTATTCTCCTTTAGATCAACTTTTCTAATGATATCTGAGTCAGCACACATGTAGCTTAGGCATCATTTATTCTTCCCTCTTTTGCATCTTTTGTTGGGGAAGTAACCTCCGTAAATGTGCATATGACAATTATTCACCCCAGTGATATATTATTCATTGAATTTATTAATAAACCTCTGGACTGTAATATTTCAGATGTTTGAGCAAGATTTCTGCTCATGTCCAAAACTTTGTGCATATTTAAAATATAACTCATCCCATCATGTGCTGTGCATTACATGATTGCTCTGCTGATACGGTAGATCTCAGACCTTCTGACAGACACAGAGCCCCGTTTGAAACACAGAGTACCGTGATGCTGAAGAAGACAGAGCTGAGCTCCAGCAGGGTGTGTTGTGGACCTGAGGAGACAGAGCTGCGCTCCGGCCCAATTTAACCTCTGGATGGAACTAAACCTGAGACTTTATAAGTCACAGTAATGATGACCAATTTGACACAATGTTCTAACATTCAGAAATTTTAGTTTCTTACATTTCAATTTGGCTTCTAATCTGCGCCATGAAATGACCAACTTCTTCTCTGGGGACTACCAACGTTAAACTTCCCAACTGTCTCCTGCTCTCCCTCTGACAGATCAGATAGAGACTCAGCCAAAGGCGAGAGACCACCTCCAATTGGCCAAAACTACATTTCTGTTAAAGGTAATTGTTTGACCTCTGTCACTAACATACAAGTTCACAAAATCTCACTTGAAGCACTACAATTTATTTAAATATATATATATGTTTAGGGGGGCTGAGATGAAATTTAGAGGGGCTTGAGCCCCCCTAAAAAGGGTCTAAAATCGCCCATGGTTCAGAGCAAAACCATGCAACAAACTTGGAAACTCAGCTGTACCTGATACTTAACAGCTGTGCATGAGCCTGTGTTCAACTTCCTGGACCATAAGGCCTAATTGAAAATGTTTTGAGGCTTTGCAATTAATCCTAATGATGCAACAACAGGACATGTGGTTAAGTACCAATATTACTAAAGCATGAATACAGTTTGAAATCATAAACTTGCCTTGTGCTGAACACACTTTAACAGTTTTGACACTAAACCTGCATAACAGTGATTTAAATGATTAAAACGGTAGTTTGGCAGATCAAGATCTCATTCAACTGAGATGTTACAGGTCAACTTATATAACCTTTTAATAATGATTGTTGAACAAGTGACTGCTCCAACAAAATACAGTTTTGAAGAAAATGACTGAATGTGAAATGACTCATGCAATTTGGAGGATAAGTGATGAATTAGTTCTGAAATAGTAATTAACTCTTTGTGTTAGGTCTGCAGGTCCTCAACTTAATTTTCAACTTATTATTGAAGGTTAAGGTGAAATATTATCTTTTCTATTTATTTCTGACACTGAATTTACTATCATAAATTAGCATAAAAGCAATTATTATCATCAAATTAAACAATAGTACAGTATATGCTTAAAAAGATTCCATCTTGTTTTTCACTTCCTAATTTGAACCACAGCATTGAATGACAAGATCTATAGTTTAATTTTGTTTATCTTTAGCTCCATAATGGCGACAAAAAAAGGAGAGCAAAAGTTAAGGGAGAGTAACCACTTCATAAAGAACATAACTAAGTCATGTTATTGTTATATACAATCTAATATGAAACAGTACAGTGTCTGTAAAACATATTGTAAATGTCACTACAATGTCAACATTTTTAGTCTGAGTTTAAACTGCAATCACTGCCTTTAACAAATGTCTTGGCAGGATTTTGTATCTAACAAACAGTTTCAGGATATGAACTCTTATTATTTGTGTACCGAGTCCATACAACACTGGGTTGACAATTGATGGAATGATGACAAAGTATAAAGACAGGAAGCTCGTGCCTTAATAGAAACATGATTCATGTTAAATCTAGTTTGGATAATTTCAAAAAGAGAACATGTGTACTTTAGCAAAGATAATAAATGTGGGATATGTGTTTTAAGAGCATTTCTCTGGGACTCTCTTGATTATTTCCTACACTCTTTCGATATTTATCTATACGAGGAAACAATCAACACTACCTGAGGCACAACAAGAAACAGAATATGTACCCACCATATGCTTCTACGCTGCATTTGAACATGAATTTTTGACCAGTTCCATGTTCACACAGGCATGCAATGCAACAAGCTTTCCTGTCTTTGAATTAGACATGATGCTGTGGTAATGTAGTGGGCAACATACTGTATGGCAGCCTATCTGTCGTATCCCATGACAGCTAACGCACAAAACTCAGCACTTGCATAGCTGTGTAGTAAATAGACTTGAGCCATTCACCACTTCACAGGCATATTATGCGTCTCGGATATGAGCACCTTCATAGGTTGATGCAACTCTATATTTTGGTGTATGATAGTAATTAGCAGGGCATTCAAAGCTATAGTAATAATGTAAAGCAGGAGGAACACACTTAACAGCCCATGTTTGTAGTTTTTCATCACAGTGTATGCAGTCATTGTGAACATTAGTGTTGTTCCGTTCTCCGTGTTTCAGTTCTGAAAAAAAAAGACGTGAGTTTTAACACAATTTGACTTGCCAAAATATAAATGTATTATGACATACACTACATTTTAGTTTTATTGTTTGTCTTTATTTGATTTGCTTTTCTAAACTCGTGAGCTGCTGTAACGTGTGAATTCCCCCGGTGTGGGATCAGTAAAGATGATCTTATCTTATCTTGTAATATGGCCAAATGGTACCACATATCACATAGAATTTACACCAAACGTTAAGGTCTTATGAAAAATTTGAATCTATGTCACCCAGGCAAGCAATGATTTCTCAGTTATAAAGTATTTTTATTTCATACATATCTGTCAAAGTTAATGGTTCAGAGTACAGAAACACACATTTAAAACTACAGCTACCTGTGTGATCATCCTCTCCACCACTGTGTGCTGCATAAGGCTTGGGTGGCATTTTAACATTACTCAGTGTGGACCAGTGGTGTGTTTTTCATGGTTTTTCATCATGTGTTTCTTGTAACCACGACTACCAAAGTGTGTTACTTATTTTGAACTCCTTCACAAGGAGACTTGGAAAGAGTGTGAATGATTAACATATATGATTAAAATATCTGCAGAAGAAGAAGTCCCTATGGTACCTTTGCACTATACATAACATGCAAAAGTATCACATTAGGCCTAATTCTTTTGACATGAGGCTTTACAAATCCCTCAATGCATCATGTAGCTTTGGACCTTTGGGATTTTACTTGCTTTGTTCACATGTTTACTATAGATATTTTGTCATCTGGACTTAAGTGAAACAGTTTAAAGATAGCAGCTATTTGAGTTTTGGTATTATCAAAAAGTGCCCGGTGTACAGTAGTCCACCTCGCCTGTGTTTGTGTACGTGGGCTAACTAGCCATTACACAGAGCCTGTAACAATTTTCTGATGCTACTAGAGGTGAAATACCAATTTCAATGTTTAATTAAAAAAACAAACAAACAAAAAAAAACTGACAACTGTACCTCTACTAGCCGATCAATGAGTGGCGCCAATTCTTTTCTGAAAATAGCAGTGCCCAAAACTGACCACAGACCACACTCAAAGATGGCTGCTGCAGCAGCCATACTCCAAGTGAGGAAGCTGAGCTTTCTCCAAAACATGTCAAAGCACACATAAGACACAATCAATGCATCTTTTTCCAATCACCTGTGTGAGAGGGAAGTCAGAAAGCTTCATGTAGCATCGGAGGTCATTTGGGACAGACAAAAGTTTAGTTAAAGGGTCGCACATCTGCAATACCCACGAATACACTACGGATAACAATAAACCTGAATTCATCCAATGATGCCATTAAGGATTCAGATCATGAGGAGCTGCCCCAGAACTGGTATCTGGACTATCTTTCCATTCAGCTGAGACAAGGCCGCTAGACTAGAGGACTGAGCAAGGCAGTTGTGTTGTCAGACTGTGCACTACACAGCATATCACATTATGGATTTAAGCCACTGTAAGCCACTAAAATAATTGCTAGACATTCATGCCTGACTCTGTAACAGAAAAGGAAAGTGTGGTGTGAAAAGTGATGGTTCTATGCGTATTTATAATGTGTAACAGCTGGTTGTAGTCCTTAATATCAGTACATTCAACCTTGTGTTTAAAATCTCTTATTTTGCAGTTTTGTTTTAGTCTAATTTGTTCTGAATGTTACAATTTGCCTTAAATTTGAAACTTTTCTGTGTGACCTCTACTTATCAGATAAATCTGTAAATAATGCACTGCTAATTTGAATGCCACGAAAGAATTGCACCGATGATGCAAGCCATAAATGGATAAACACGCTCATTAGAGGTCATTAGTCCACTTTGTGTTTCCATTCCTCTAGAAAGCATTTAGACGCTGCTGTTTTGCCACAGGTCTGGGGAGACTTCTTTGGACAGCACCTTGAGAATAGAGACAAGGGGATGAGAGGAAAACAGTAATGACTTTCCTTTAGAGAACACTGATGTAACTCTGGTGAAACTGTGTCCGAGGAGTTGTGACCTCTGAACTAATGCAAAACGCAGCAATAATTTGTTCAATCATTTATTTATACCATACACATGATTTTGTAGACAAAAAATAGTTGACTTGCACAAGCTTGAGAGTAAATCACATAAAAATAGTTACATACCGATTACATACTGACTATTGCAAAGGTGTCAAGTGTCCGACATATCTTTATTTTTCCTGTGTAGTCAGTTCGGTTTATCTCTGCACAATCTTTCACAAATAGACAGAGAGCAACATAGAATACAGCACATATAGGGCAAATAGTTAATTCTCATTTCTCTACAGATGTTATACCATATGAATGGCCTTTATATAGCCATTGTGTCTTGTGATAAGAGTATTGATCCATTTGTCCTGTTAGAACAATGGCTAACT
Organism: Perca flavescens; assembly: GCF_004354835.1. Lineage (NCBI taxonomy): Eukaryota > Metazoa > Chordata > Actinopteri > Perciformes > Percidae > Perca > Perca flavescens. The sequence goes on from NC_041343.1 coordinate 13,492,019, forward strand.
AAAGAATTATGTTCAAATTGCAGACTTTGATGTTTCTTTTTGGAAATAGAGTAGTAGAGGTCCTACAAATAAAACCTACATTAATATTCAACATGATTGTTTTTGTATTTATAGCACAGTATTAACAGCACATACATATTTGTTTTTGAAGATTTGTGAAGATTATCATTTCAACTATAAGGAACCTATACATCAGTCATGTAGTCATTGACTAGTAAATTAATCTCTTTTCCTTAGTAAGTAAATGCTTTTATGTTTCACACCCAATGCACAATTTAAGTGTTTAGTTCATAAAATAAACTCATCAAATGTGTGTCTTTTTTGTAATTCTGCTGGTTGATATTTATTAAGCAAAAAAGGAAAAAAATGGAAGAATGGAATAATGATAGGAAAATCTCAAGTAGTGACTGGAAAATGTGTGCTTTAATATTTATTGCAAATTTAAACTTAGATTACACAAGCTTTCAGTTATAACAAAATAAATTACCTTTAAAACATAAAACATTAAATTGCTGTTTGCAAAACATTGCAGTATAATTAAAACACACATGGTCATATTAGAGCAGGAAGAACAATGCATGAAAGACAAAGGTGTGCTTTAAAGTTCCAGTGGTATATTCATTTCAGCAAACCAAATAGAATAAACTGAATGCTGAGACATATGTCTTCACAGCATTCCTGTTTTACAATCACAGGAATCCCAGACAAACTGACTAAATCTCATTACATTATGTGCACAAACCCTGAGCTTCAGTCTGATGATAATACTACAATAATCCCACCTGGCATAACTGATAAAGTAAAAATGTTTTTCTCTTTGGTTTTGTTTTAGAAAATGAGATGAGCAAATTTGATAAAACAACATGGAGAGACAGGAGATTCTGTTGGTCATGTGTTTCCAGAGGCATCAGTCCTCCCAGCACCATGCAGAACACACTTTGAATGCACCATAACAACAGCCCTCTTGGCTACATTATTTGTCACTTGCCCGCTTTTTTTGCGAAAAAGCCTAAACAGTCGTGTCCTTATGATTTGAATACTCAAACCGTAGAGTAACGGATTTAGAATGGGTGGGAATATCAAAAAGTACAGCGATAAAAACAACTTGCTTTGGTAAGGCAGGTGACTAATGTTGAAGCGACTTTGTGCTATTTCAAAAAAGCACCCGATAGAGTAGTTCGTTATTGCGAGCAGGTGTGGGGTGCAAGTCCGGAGGGCTTTGAGCTTGGATTTGCTGAATGACAGTACACATATCCTCAGGATGTGTGCATATGAATAACAGATCATGATGATCTGTGGAAGTGTATATAGAACTACAGATAGCAGGCCAACTATGTTAACAATAGATGTATCTGTACAGGCAAGTTTCACCAGTGAGTAATTCATACAATACACCTTATCTATGGTTCTCCCACAAAACCGCAGTCGAAGAGTGAAAATTAAAACAATGACAAATGCCAGCAAGGGGTACAGCCACGTAAAAGCAATAATTTTAACAACTCTCTGTGACATGATTGAATGATAAAGCAGTGGATAGCAAATGGCCACATACCTATCATAACTCATAGCTGCTAGAATTGTGAATTCAGTGATGGTATATGTGTGTAAGGCATAGATCTGTGTCTGACAAAATGGTAAAGATATCTCATATGAGTGTGACAGCAGGTTGCTCAGTACGGCTGGCAGTAAGGCAGTGCTTCCATACAGGCCATTCACAGCCAAGTTACACAGCAAAAAATACATTGGTTCATGCAGGGTTTTTTCAGAATAGACCAGTCCTATTAACACAACATTTTCAGCAACAATAGTCATGTATATAATCAGAAAGATGCAGAAGTACAATGGCTTAAAGCCCTCCATTCCATTGTAATCAGATAGATAAAAATACGTCACTTCAGAGAAATTCATATTTAAAAGCATCTGAGTAATCCAGAATATGCAGTGCAATGTTGCACAGTCTTAGATTCACCTTTGTGCTGCTTTTATAATATTCCTGTTATTTTTTTAACCAATCAGCCAACAATATTGACAATGTGTTTACACTTGTTTCATTACTATACAGCAAGGTCATATAGCCTATTCTCCAGGTATTGTCCACAAGTCAGGTATGGTCTTACTCTCATTATGAAGCACTTCTTAATTGCCTCCAAAGGGATGTTAAACACTGGCTGCTAATAAGTATGTTTTTCCATTGAGCTTCTTCCCAGGTTCCCTCGCTAATTCACAAATCAGTGATCAGTTTTTAAAAGTTAAAAAGGTGTTTTTCATTTAATCTGAACTCACCTTAACGTATAAAATGCATTTGTACTGAACATGTACTAAACTAAACTAACTAACTGCAATTCTAACTTTTCTCACTGCTGACCATAGATAGATGTTAGTGGATGTCAGTGGTTTTTTTGGCCAGTGGAAAAGGGGTATAGGACAAGATGTACTAAACTAAACTAAGACAAATGAGTTAGCTGTACTACACCAAACCAAAATCTAAATGTGAGCAACCAATTTTGCAGGCATGAGGAGCCACAGGTAGATTTTCAGAAAGAGGATTTTATTTGCCCAAAATAATGCAAACAAAGCACAAACTGTAAATTTAAAACTGTGTCCAGCTTGGTTAACATGTTAAGGCTTACACACACACCGTACAAACTAACAGAAGATATTAACTTAACCACTCACACACCCAACCAGTTGTGTCATTTCAGATGTAGGCCGTGGCATGATGCCCCTCAATCCACTGATGTAGTGTGCTGCAGGACACTCTGGGTGCAGAGATGAGAGATTACTGCCTTCTTCACAGGTTAATAACCCTTCAGGTTTTCTATAATACTGCACAGAAAGTCGTCCCAAACAATTCTTCAGTCTTCATTTCCATCTTCATTTCACTCACTGTCATTACTTTGACCCTCTCTACATGCTCAGGTCTTATGTGATTTTTGACATTCCAGGAAAATATCTAATATACTGTATATTTTGTTCCTATTATGACAGCAGTCATTACCCAGGGTTACCCTACAAATCATTACCCTATTAATCATTTTACCTCCTTGAATCCAAGTCAAGTTCTGTAAGTTTTTGATAGATCCTCTTAACGTAACATTTAGGTTTAATCCAGTTGTCATATTTGATTTATTGGATTAAATAAATCTGGGTAATTACTAGGCTTTGTAAATAATTTTTACAATGTGTCTTTTCTGTTTTCCTCCCTCTTCCATCAATGTCGGTTGAATTTCAGTTGTCACTCCACTTGGCTCTGAATGATCTTTTACTTGCACATTTCATTGTTGCTTCATTAATTATTTTATAATGTGAGTATTGTTAGACAGTCAGGAAACAGCCATGAGCTGCCCTTCAGTTATTGTGATATCAGAATCAGAATCAGAATCAGAAAGGGTTTTATTGCCAAGTACGTTTTTTAACACATACAAGGAATTTGTTTTGGTGTTGTTGGTGCACATCACACATTCTCTAAATGGAATATTAAACAATATAAGTATAGGTATAAACATTATAAGTATAAGTATATGTACACAGTATGTATTAAATTAAAAATAAAATAAAATAAATAAATAAAGAGCAAAGATTATTACAGCAGAGAGAGAACAGTGGCATGAAGAGCCAGGTGGAGAGTCAGGGTGGTTTCCGGGCCTTGTTGATAAGGCTAGTGGAGGAGGGGAAAAAGCTGTTCATGTGACGTGAGGTTTTGGTCCTGATGGACCTCAGCCTCCTGCCAGAGGGGGCCTCCTTGTGTCCGGGGGTGGGAGGGATCAGCCACAATCTTTCCAGCACGCTTCAGAGTCCTGGTGGCGTATAGGTCCTGGAGCGGCGGCAGATTGCAGCCAATCACCTTCTCTGCAGACCGAATGACACGCTTCAGTCTGCCCTTGTCCTTGGCAGTGGCAGCAGTGTACCAGATGGTGATGGAGGATGTGAGGATGGACTCAACGATGGCTGTGTAGAAGTGCACCATCATTGTCTTTGGCAGGTTGAATTTCTTCAGCTGCCGCAGGAAGTACATCCTCTGTTGTGCTTTCTTGACAAGGGAGCTGATGTTCAGCTCCCACTTGAGGTCCTGGGAGATGGTAGTTCCTAGGAAGCGGAAAGACTCCACAGTGTCAATTGTGGAGCCACAGAGGGTGATGGGGGCAGGTGGGGCTGGGTTCTTCCTGAAGCCCACAACCATCTCCACTGTATTTAGAGTGTTGAGATCTAGATTGTTTTGGTTGCACCACTTCACCAGGTGGTCAGCCTCCGACCTGTAGGCGGACTCGTCTCCATCAGAGATGAGTCCGATGAGGGAAGTGTCGTCCGCGAACTTCAGAAGCTTGACAGACTTGTAGTTGTTGGTGTACAGGGAGAAGAGCAGAGGCGAAAGAACACAGCCCTGAGGGGATCCGGTGCTGATGGTGTTGAAGGCAGAGCTGAAGCCCAAAAACAGGATCCTGGCGTAGATTCCTGCAGAGTCCAGGTGCCGGAGGATGTAGTGTAGGGCCAGGTTTACTGCATTGTCTACAGACCTGTTGGCTCTGTAGGCAAACTGCAGGGGGTCCAGGAGGGGGTCGGTGATGGCTTTGAGGTGTGAAAGCACAAGGCGCTCAAAGGACTTCATAACCACAGAAGTCAGGGCGACAGGTCTGAAGTCATTAAGTCCTGTGGTCCTTGGCTTCTTGGGGACAGGGATGATGGTTGAGGTCTTGAAACAGGCTGGCACGTGACATGTCTCCAGTGAGGTGTTAAAAACGTCTGTGAACACTGGAGACAGCTGATCAGCGCAGTGCTTCAAGCTTGATGGGGAGACAGCATCCGGTCCAGCAGCTTTCCTGCGATTCTGTCTCCTAAAGAGTCTGTTGACATCCCTCCCGTGGATGGAGAGAATCGTCACTGAGGTGGGTAGGGGGGTGGAGGTGGAGACCTTTAATGAGGGCATTGGTGGGGGGGCCCAGGACCCTGCTGAGGTGAGGGAGGTGGAGGTGATGCATAGTGGCTGTAGCTGTAGGGAGGTGTCGTGGGGGATGGTGTCAGGACTGTCCTTTTGTCTTTCAAATCGACAGTAGAACTCGTTCAGGTCGTTGGCTAGGTGTCGGTCGTCGAAGGAGTGGGGGGTTTTAGGCTTATAGTTGGTGATCTGGAAGTCCTTTCCAGACAGTCGCAGAGTCGTTAGCTGAGAACTGGTTTTGGAGTTTCTCAGAGTACCGTCGTTTAGCTTCCTTCACCGCCTTGCTAAACTTGTACTTTGACTCTTTAAATCTGTCTTTGTCCCCACTTCTGAACGTGTCTTCCTTAGCCAGCCTTAACCTTCTGAGTTTGGCTGTGAACCAGGGTTTATGTCGTCTGAGACAGCTGCAGCTGCTGCGAAGGTTACTGCATTCTGTTCAGATGTGTTCAGAGCAAAACCATGCAACAAACTTGGAAACTCAGCTGTACCTGATACTTAACAGCTGTGCATGAGCCTGTGTTCAACTTCCTGGACCATAAGGCCTAATTGAAAATGTTTTGAGGCTTTCTAATTAGTCCTAATGATGCAACAACAGGACATGTGGTTAAGTACCAATATTTCTAAAGCATGAATACAGTTTGAAATCATAAACTTGCCTTGTGCTGAACACACTTTAACAGTTTTGACACTAAACCTGCATAACAGTGATTTAAATGATTAAAACGGTAGTTTGGCAGATCAAGATCTCATCAACTTATATAACATTTTAATAATGATTGTTGAACAAGTGACTGCTCCAACAAAATACACTTTGAAGCAAATGATTGAATGTGAAATAACTCATGCAATTTGGAGGATAAGTGATGAATTAGTGATTCCAACTCTTTGTATTAGGTCGGCAGGTCCTCACCTTAATTTTCAACTTATTGAAGGTTAAGGTGAAATATTATTTTTTCTATTTATTTCTGACACTGAGTTTACTATCATAAATTAGCACAAAAGCAATTATTATCATCAAATTAAATAATAGTACAGTATATGCTTAAAAAGATTCCATCTTGTTTTTCACTTCCTAATTTGAACCACAGCATTGAATGACAAGATCTATAGTTTAATTTTGTTTATCTTTAGCTCCATAATGGCAAGAAAAAAGGAGAGCAAAAGTTAAGGGAGAGTAACCACTTCATAAAGAACATAACTTAAAACATAAAAGTCATGTTATTAATGTTACATGTTATATACAATCTAATATTAAACAGTACAGTGTCTGTAAAACATATTCTAAATGTCACTACAATGTATTTAACAAATGTCTTGGCGGGATTTTGTATCTAACAAACAGTTTCAAGATATGAACTCTTATTATTTGTGTACCGAGTCCATACAACACTGGGTTGACAATTGATGGAATGATGACAAAGTATAAAGACAGGAAGCTCGTGCCTTAATAGAAACATGATCCATGTTAAATCTAGTTTGGATAATTTCAAAAAGAGAACCTATTGTGTAGTTTAGCAAAGATAATAATAATACATTCGAGGAAACAATCAACACTACCTGAGGCACAACAAGAAACCAAATATGTACAAGTCCCACAATACTTTTGAACATGAATTTTTTACCAGTTCCATGTTCACGCAGGGATGCAATGCAACAAGCTTCCCTGTCTTTGAATTAGACATGATGCTGTGGTAATGTAGTGGGCAACATACTGTATGGCAGCATATCTGTCGTATGTGTGTAGTAAATAGACTTGAGCCATTCACCACTTCACAGGCATTTTATGCGTCTCGGATATGAGCACCTTCATAGGTTGATGCAACTCTATATTTTGGTGTATGATAGTAATTAGCAGGGCATTCAAAGCTATAGTAATAATGTACAGCAGGAGGAACACACTTAACAGCCCATGTTTGTAGTTTTTCATCACAGTGTATGCAGTCATTGTGAACATTAGTGTCGTTCCGTTCTCCGTGTTTCAGTTCTGAAAAGAAAAAGATGTGAGTTTTAACACAATTTGACTTGCCAAAATATAAATGTATTATGACATACACTACATTTCAGTTTTATTGTTTGTCTTTATTTGATTGGCTTTTCTAAACTCGTGAGCTGCTGTAACATGTGAATTCCCCCGGTGTGGGATCAGTAAAGATGATCTTATCTTATCTTGTAATATGGCCAAATGGTACCACATATCACATAGAATTTACACCAAACGTTAAGGTTTTATGAAGAATGTGAGTCTAAGTCACCCAGGCAAGCAATGATTTCTCAGTTATAAAGTATTTTTATTTCATACATATCTGTCAAAGTTAATGGTTCAGAGTACAGAAACACACATTTAAAACTACAGTTACCTGTGTGATCATCCTCTCCACCACTGTGTGCTGCATAAGGCTTGGGTGGCATTTTAACATTACTCAGTGTGGACCAGTGGTGTGTTTTTCATGGTTTTTCATCATGTGTTTCTTGTAAACACGACTACCAAAGTGTGTTACTTATTTTGAACTCCTTCACAATAGCAATCATGTGAACATTTGGTTATAAACACTAAAAACAAATAATAAGGATTTAGACACCTTTGGAAAGAGTGTGAATGATTAACATATATGATTAAAATATCTGCAGGCCCTATGGTCCCTTTGCACTATACATAACATACAAAAGTATCACATTAGGCCTTTGGGATTTTACTTGCTTTGTTCACATGTTTACTATAGATATTTTGTCATCTGGACTTAAGTGAAACAGTTTGAAGATAGCAGCTATTTGAGTTTTGGTATTATCAAAAAGTGCCCGGTGTACAGTAGTCCACCTCGCCTGTGTTTGTGTACGTGGGCTAACTAGCCATTACACAGAGCCTGTAACAATTTTCTGATGCTACTAGAGGTGAAATACCAATTTCAATGTTTAATTAAAAAAAAACAAAAAAAAAAACACGACAACTGTACCTCTACTAGCTGATCAAAGAGTGGCGCCAATTTTTTTCAGAAAATAGCAGTACCCAAAACTGACCACAGACCGATCAGACAAACTGGAGGCAGACATTAGGGCAGACTCAAAGATGGCTGCTGCAGCAGCCATACTCCAAGTGAGGAAGCTGTGCTTTCTCCAAAACATGTCAAAGCACACATAAGAAACAATCAATGCATCTTTTCCCAATCACCTGTGTGAGAGGGAAGTCAGAAAGCTTCATATAGCATCGGAGGTCATTTGGGACGGACAAATAGTTTAGTTAAAGGGTCGCACATCTGCTATACCCACGAATACACTACGGATGGCAATAAACCTGAATTCATCCAATGATGTCATTAAGGATTCAGATCATGAGGAGCTGCCCCAGAACTGGTATCTGGACTATCTTTCCATTCAGCTGAGACAAGGCCGCTAGACTAGAGGACTGAGCAAGGCAGTTGTGTTGTCAGACTGTGCACTACACAGCATATCACATTATGGATTTAAGCCACTGTAAGCCACTAAAATAATTGCTAGATAGTTATGCCTGACTCTGTAACAGAAAAGGAAAGGGTGGTGTGAAAAGTGATGGTTCTATGCTTATTTGTGATGTGTAACAGCTGGTTGTAGTCCTTAATATCAGTACCTTCAACCTTGTGTTTAAAATCTCTTATTTTGTTTTAGTCTAATTTGTTCTAAATGTTACAATTTGCCTTAAATTTGAAACTTTTCTGTGTGACCTCTACTTATCAGATAAATCTGTAAATAATGCACTGCTAATTTGAATGCCACGAAAGAGTTGCACCGATGATGCAAGCCATAAATGGATAAACACGCTCATTAGAGGTCATTAGTCCACTTTGTGTTTCCATTCCTCTAGAAAGCATTTAGACGCTGCTGTTTTGCCACAGGTCTGGTGAGACTTCTTTGGACAGCACCTTGAGAATAGAGACAAGGGGATGAGAGGAAAACAGTAATGACTTCCCCTTGGAGAACACTGATGTAACTCTGGTGAAACTGTTTCCGAGGGGTTGTGACATCTGAGCTAATGCAAAACACAACAATAATTTGTTTATTCATTTACTTATACCATCATCAAACAATTAGCTTTTTTTAACAGCATGCATAAGAAAAATACCAACATGACAAGTTGGGCAGAGGTGCTGGTTTTGATTCATTTTCTCTGAGAAGACACATAGCCATTACCCCGTTGTACTCATCATGATGGCTGGTGGTGAGTGAGGGGCAGGTTGTACAGAGGGCAAATATAAAATAGATGAACTGTGCCCTAGAAGGGGTGGGAAAGCATTGCAAGCTAAACCTGTGACCAGCATTTATTGTAAATTGTAGACTAGTATTTTATGTGTTGCTTGATTCAGCAGCTCCTCTACTTTACTGGTGAAGTAAAGTACCCCTAAACAGCAACAATATCAGTGAACGCAGTGGTGATCTGGTTTGATTATATGATGTATCTGCTCACAGGTGGCAGTATAGGAGGTGTTTGCAATCCTGGTGGCTTTGTTGCTTTCTGCGTGTTTCTGATCTAAAATACCATATATTCTATTCACTAAATCTACTCAAATGCATGACTGTTTTAAAAGTAAACCGTAGCCCCTCAAAAGAGGCCCCATAACCCTTGGCTACACACCACACTCCTTAAATTGGTAGATTAAAGAGGCCAATGTTGAGTACTGCTCTGGCTATGTCAAACAGTGGTTCCCCACTTACTGGTTCTAATGGGTAGTGGGCTCAGCCTTGCATGTACACCCTGCTGTTACTAATACCAGTGCCTCTGATTGAGTCAGTTGAAAACCCCACCTGAACTGTCTCTTTAAAGTGTTAGTCGAGCCAAGGTTAATGACAGCTACATGGCACAGCATTATACTGTGTCATTGGTTGCTGTCTCCAAAGAAAGGATGTGTGTCTTACCTGGACCCTGGTCTATTTGGCTCTTCTCCAGTGTCATTTTCTCCCTTGAGCTGGGCCTGCAGTTTTCTTGTACGTCTCCAACAGCGCAGTTCTCATACTGCAGTATAAGCTCTGTGTTTATTTCAGTTCATTTGGGTTAACATGTATACACAGACAGAAACTAAGCCATATTCTACTTTAGAGATGAAGGCATTTTTTGTGAAATATATACTTTCTGACTGTATTAGAGAGTTTAAGAAATGTCTGTTTGAAGAAGGAATGCTACCGTCACATGCCAACTTCCATACAACTCTGTTAGTTTCTCTTCTCATTTGTTAGGCCTGTCACTTGAGACCAATTCTCCTTAGATGTCCAGGTGCCTAGACCCTGGACAACACTGCTGTTGGGTCACCAACACCTCTACAACTAAAATGGTTGTAATGTGTGGGGTGGAGGAATCACTAACGCTTAATTGAAAGAATAAAAACATACTAAACAAAGTAATCAACCACACCACATAAGATGCAGTAATGTGATGTAATAGTGAGTAAGCAGTTTTTTGTGATTCTAAATATTTCTGATAAAACATTTAAACATCCTCTCTGAAACTGAGGTAACTAAATTTTACAAAGAATGTGCCAAGGCCCAAATGAGCTTGCAAAAATAGATACAAACAATTCAAATCAATTACTCAAGTCTACAATCATTTATTTTAAAAAAATGTGGTCTTAGATTATTCTGTCTGGGAAAGTTATTCTCTCTGGAAAAGTTAATGCTGTTTACAAAATGCTCTCCTCCATATAGGTACATTTACCATTTATGAGAAAATGTCTTCTCTGATGCTTAGAACTTCTATGTTTATGTCCTCAATCTCAGAAAGCAATAAGGATTAAGGATGTGCATGGGTTTTTAATCATCTTGAAAACAAGCAGCTTCTTGGGAATGTTTGTCTCTTGTCTCATGACAAAAGTTGGTCATGGGTTTGGCACAGTGCTGTTGGTTTCTTAAATGTGATTAAGAAAAGCATGTTCTCTTAAGGATTCTTATAATTCTATAATATAAAACCCAGTGACCAGTATGCTGCTTTAAATTATCTTCACTCCTCCCCTCTGACCAATATACAGACCCGAGGCTAATCCTCATTTTGGAGCAACAGCATCAGATACAACAATGTCTTGTCATCGTGTGGTTGTTTTGGCGCTTTTGGTTGTCTTACTGCTAAATGGTAAGTTTTGATAACATTTCTCTGCACATTTTTGTAGCTCTAATCTGCACAATTGTACGCTTCCAGAGATTATAGACAATATATTTATTCGTTAAACATGGCTACAATGTTTCCCATCATTACAGTTGTGGAGAATGAGGCTGCATCATTCCCTTGGTCTTGCCCCAGTCTAAGTGGAGTGTGTAGAAAAGTTTGCCTCCCAACAGAATTGTTCTTTGGACCTCTTGGCTGCGGAAAAGGCTTCTTGTATGTTTTCATGATCAGATGCAGTATGTGAATATTTTGTGTGTGTTTATCTGCTGACAAATTGTAATGCATTGTTTCTTGTTTATTCCCAGGTGCTGTGTGTCTCATTTTCTATGAGAGCTGTCATTGCAGTCGTAAAAATGTCATTCAGCCATGCTAAAACAAGAAGCATCACAGAAGGCACTGTTGTGAAGGACCATATTTGGCTTTTTACTCTAATGTAACACAGTGGACGTTGGAATGTTAACTCAACTGCTTGTAGTTTTTTGTTGCTGATTTTAATGCAGCTGAAATGGCTGAGGTGAAGTAAAAAACGACATTAAACTTTCTTGCTTGCTTTGTATTTTTTACATGAAACGTTGGAATACTGGTCAGAATAATAGAAAACTAATGTGATTTACACACTAAACATGTTGTTGGGCAGAAAGACTACCACTTGTATAGCAAATCTCCTCTTTTCTCATCAGAGTTGCTCTAATTTAATAAGCGGCATGTTTTTATTGGAAGAAGAAGAATGCAGGGGCACTGCACTTTAGGATGTACAATGGACAATAAGTGGATAGCTAGAGTTGCATGCTTTAGTACACTACAATCCCTGCTTTGCAAAAGGACCAGTGGTTGGTCCTTATAATTTCACCATCAGCTCATAATCTTACATTTTTAATCCAAAAATGAAACTCTTACATTGTTCTGATTTCAGTTGAGTTCACTCTGAATTTTACCTTAAAATCACTTATTCTCCATTGTACAAGCTGGAATTCAGAATGAAATAACAGTTTTACATCTTCGATTTTAAGAGTAATATATTAAAAACGGAAAAATTATAAAGTGAAGAAAACTCATATGGATTTTGTTTAAGTCTGCCCGCTCCATCATGCAGTATTGGCTCATGGCAGAGTATACGTATAAAGACCATGTTTGTTATAAATGTTTAATATAAATAGCAATCAATGGTCAACATTGTTTTGAAGATCAAATTGACCAGTCTCTGGCATCCTGTATGTCATTAAGGTTTCCAACAAAAGGGGTGCTAGAATGAATAACTGTGGATGCCCATAGAGAATGCCCAGACTTGTGTGTGTGTGTGTGTGTGTGTGTGTTATTGTTTAACCATATTCATGGGCTCCAAAAACTGGGAGTCCAGTATACTTGTAGGGTCCCGACAGCTCTGTGGGGCCAAAATGGTGGACCCCACAAGTTTAAAGGGCTGTTTGAGGGTTAAGACTTGGTTTTAGGATTAGGGATATAATTAGGTTATTTTAGGGTGAGGAAGGGTTAAGGTTAGGCATTTAGTTGTGATGGTTAAGGTTAAGGTAATGGGCTAGGGAATGCATTATGTCAATGACGGGCCCCCACAAAGATAGTGAAATGCACTCTGTGTGTGTGTGTGTGTGTGTGTGTGTGTGTGTGTGTGTGTGTGTGTGTTTGAAACAACATTTAATTTCCCCGAGGGTAAAAGTATCCCGAATTCTTGTTTTATACAGTCTATTATCACTCTTGATAGAGTCTTCAGACCGACAACAGTTTAAACACTGTACTCTAGTACAGTGATTCCACCACTTGAGGTCAGTGTTGAGGAAGATGTGGCCTGATGACTGAAGTTATTTGCTGCAGTTATTTATTATTCTGCCCTCTCTTATTTTCATAGGCCCGCACAGGATTTCTACCAGGGGCCCAATCTCTTACAACTGACATGCCTGAGTAAAAGGTAATTCAGTCATGTGACCTGTGGATGCTGGCCTGAATGATTGGAATCTGCTCATTTGAATGTTTGTTTCTTTCTGCGTCTCGAAATACAGCTTGAAATCCTTAGCATGTGAAATCTCTTTTTCACGCGCATTTTCTGTTATCACTCTATATGAAATATCATAATAACATACTTTCTTTCATAGCTCCTTCAATCCTTTAATTTTGGGTCCACGCGTGTTTAGCTATTTTAGATTATCTGGTCGTCCTTGTGGCCGCTGGTGGCGCTGTGGGTCAGGATGCTGGTGAGTCAATCTATCAAACAACTCGAAGAAGAGCCAGGGAACAAGAAGCAATAACAAACAAAGCTAGAAGTAAGCTAACGTAACTTTGAGAAATCGAGCACGCAGGCGAAGTGTCTCCTTCACGGTGGATAAACATATTATTGGTTTATATACTACTAACCGTGTATGATAGGATGTACATGGACTACAAAGAAGGCATATAGTAATCTGTCACGTAACGTTAACTGGTATCTAACATCTGGTAACATTAGCCAGACGTCCGCTAACAGTAATCCTTCCTGTCTTTTTCTTGTGGAATTATATGATTGTCGAGAAAGTAGCTAGACGTACAGAAAAACTAATTTAATCGTTTTTACACGACATGTAAGAAACCCAAGTGAGACGACTGGGTTTACATTACATCCTTCACGGTGCCGATTTTAGCAGGATACTAAGGTACGTTATGTCACTAGCTGGCTAGCTAGCTAGCTAACTAACTAAATTACACATTACCCCGATGACTTTTGATATGTTGTATATTTGTTATTGTTATTTTGAAAGGAATATAAACAATACCGGAGTAACGTAAATGCAAATGACAGTCCAGCAGTGCAGACTACTATAACGTAACTATTTAACGTTATAATCAATCGCCTGCCATGAGTACAGTTACGTTAGCTAAGTCAAGTTGTTTCTAAGAAGTTGAGGAAACATTAGCTAACGTTAGCTACATAACTAGCTAATGTTTCGTTTAGCGACAAAAGCAGCAGCAGATTCTTTCTCCACTAACTTCATGTAACGTTGGGCTGTTACGCCACAAAAGGTGTTACGTTGATTTAACATACGGACAGTATATTTCAGCATGTTTTAGGTTAGTACACACAAGAGGCAGTACTTTGGGTTCATTGCTATCTAGTGCCATAAAGTAACCTACAAACAGAGTAGTACCCAGGACAAGTGGGCATGTCCATAATTGTTGTGCTAACATCTTGTCTACAAGCACATATCATCTGAGCATAGCACTTATTTTACCTGATCATAATGTTTGCTTCTTAAACCTGATTTTCTGTACACAAAATTAGATAGATGCATACGAAAACAGCATTGTTAACCAGATCTGAGGCCGAGAAGGTTTTTGCACTCTATGCCCACATGAGGGCCAACACATCCAAATAGTGTGTTGATCAGGCTTTGCATATTCAAACTCAAATTGTAAAATTTGAGACTGTCTGCCTGGTTCAGCTGATATCTCTTTAAATTATTATAGTATTGATTTTAATTACCCCAATTATTTTGCCACAGTTATTTTATTTTTATTTGTAAATAAAATAACCAACAGCGTTGCAGTGTCACTACAACAAACAATTCTGCCAAGAAAGAAATTTGAATTTAACAAAAAAAATACAGGAATTGAGAGACCAGATGGTTTGTTAAAGACTTCATTTTAAGAGTAAGCCATAAGATGTTAACACCAAGAAAAAGTAATTTATTATATTTATTAAGTGATATTGTAGACCAACTGCAGATAACTACATTAAAGGGATTGCTTTGCAGGTAATTGATACAATTTCTTAGCCAACCTGCAGTTAAATGTCAATACAATGCATTTTATGCATATGTCCTTTTTGTTTGTAAAACAACAACAACCATAGTCTTGAGAGGACATTTTTAGTCTTACAAAGTAACAGAATCACAATCACTTTCAAAAGTATAATTTGGTTTAAGCTACATCCACACTACTACGTTGACGTTGATGTTTAAATGGAGTTTTAGGTTTGCTATGCTACTCCATTACAATAGAGTGCATGCTGATGAGCCAGTTTACAGTTCCTTGTTTGCATAACCATTTGCATATTTACAAAGTTTTACCACCTGAATTGACTATTTGCAATAGTATGTTAATGCCAGGCTGTAACCAAACTGCTAGATCAGCTCAAGCCTGAGACCTAAATAATTTCTTTCTGGTTGTGACTCTTGATTATGATGTGTTTTACTGTCATATGTTTTTCACAGATTAGTGCAACCAAGGATGGCTCACCTTGGTGTGTGGTGTGTAGAAGCACGATTGAGTATCCTTATAGTGGTTTTCTGCAGCGTACTGGTTCCCTCACCCACACATGCCTATATCTATGCTGTAAGTAATCTTTAGGCTTTAGCTATAAATATGATTCCTCAAAATCTCCTGGAGATTGTCAGTTCTTTTATGTGTATGTTGTTTTTGCAGCATTATAGCAATATGACCTCCATGTTGTTTGAGGACCTGCCTGCCTTTTTTGGCTCCCCACTTCCTAAGGATGGACTAATGGTAAGAGCAGATTATTGGAGAAAGGGTGCATACAGGAAAACTAGAGGTTCTAGTCCTTTTTTATAATGATGTTTTTTTTTATTTGTGTGAAAGGGAATTTTGGTGGCGTCTCGTCCACTTAATGGCTGTACAGCAATAGACCCTCCCCCTCCATTGCCACTATCTTATGATGCCAACACCACCAAATTCATCGCTCTCATCAGACGCTACGAATGCAATTTTGATATAAAGGTCAGTAATGTTTTGAGTGACATTGAGTATGTTTAAGTGTCTGTGAGGCAAACAGGTTTAATGTGTGGAACTGTTTTTTTAGGTCTTGCATGCACAGCAGGCTGGATACAGTGCTGTAATCGTTCACAACATGTACTCAGACACACTGCTCAATATGAACTACAGCAATGGTAATTCTCTTTTTATATTTCAAACTTTACACATTCACACCATCTTAATAAAATGGCTAAAATGTAAATCTTGTTTTTTTGTTTTTTTTTCAGACACTATTGCAGAGGAAATTGAGATCCCCTCTGTATTCACCAGCTACTATGCCTCCCAAATTCTCAGGAATTACATAATTCCAGAACAAGGGTAAGTAAAAGCGCTTTCAGAAATAAATTCATGAAATAATTTTTCAAACTAAATATAATCTAGACCAAACCGAACCTTAACAGTCAGAATAAGATGTGTACAGACCAATACATACTGACCTTTTCAGCGCTAGTGCTTATAATAATGTTGGTATCTGCAGGGCCTATGTGATCCTCAAGCCGGAGTTTGCTTTTCCACTCTCGTACTACCTTATTCCATTCACTGGAGTAGTTGGCATGATCATTCTTGTGATGTGTGTCGTCTTGGTAAGTATGCATATGATGTGATGCCTCCCTGGGTGTTGTGTTATTATGTTTTGCATTCTAATAATATACCTTTTTGGATGGAAATAATTGTGGTGCAATAATTACCATACGATGTGTTTGTTTTGTCATCCAGGTTCCAAAGATAGTCTATTATAAGCAAGCTTAGCAGAGGCAAGGCTTGAATAGGCTGCTTTTACAGCAAAGCTTGAGCCAGCTAACTATCTGGATGATATATTTATCGGAGTGTCTATTTGCACCCCCGGTACGAATAGCCTCGGCCACACAGCTGAGCTATTTACACCCTGTGACGTAACAACAAAAAAACGTTGCTCGCGTGCACCGAAATCATGGCGGACGTTCATCTTCCATGACCGCAGAAACTGGCATATTAGGGAAGTTTTGTCTCTAAAGTTTATAACAATTGAATTTCTAGCGGAAAATGGATACTACAGTTGCGCTTTCTGTCTTCAGTGAAAGCATATAACCGTTAGTTTGTTAGTTAGTACCTATTTTTTTGTATACGGTATTGTTACCTAGCAACCGAGGCTTGAAGAAACCAAAGGGTAAACATTTGTTCAACTTCCTGACAGAACTGCTAGGTGAGCGGTTAGTATGCTTACCTTTGGTATGGGAGTTTGGAGTTCGATTCCCCTGTGTGGTGATATTATTTTTTTAAATTTGGATTGGATAATTTGCATGCAATTGCGCAAGTCAATTTTTTTTGCAGGGTGGTAGGGGAAGACTCATGAATATGCCTGCTCTGGTTGGGTTGGTTAGGTTTAGGCAAGAGGAGTGGGATTGGTTATGGTTAGGGTAAGAATGTCAGGGCGATAATATTACAAAAAGGTGTAATACATGAGTAGTATGGATAACTGTGTGTAAATATATGCCAAGGTACTGTAAATGCACAGGGGTGCAAATAGCATACATTGATATTTGTACCAGACGGGGTATTAATAGAACACATTGCTGTGTGCACCGGCGGGGTACTAATAGCATTCATTTCTAATTGCACCAGGGTACGAATAGCACTTCTAATTGCACCAGGGTACAAATAGCATACACTGCTAATAGTACCAGGGGTGCAAATAACATACACTTCTAATTGTACCAGGGGTGCAAATAGCATACACTTCTAATTGCACCAGGGTACAAATAGCATACACTGCTAATAGTACCAGGGGTGCAAATAGCCTCACCCTATATTTATTCAGTAGACACATCTGAAAAACTATTTTCCAAATAATTTGTTCTTACTTACTACGAGCGGTGGGGTCCTACATGAACACAATAAACAAACTAATCCGTGCATTTTGAGTGTAATTCTCATGCCATCAGAAACATGGTCTTTTTGTATTGTTTAGATTATACGATGTGTACAGTACAGAAAAAGGCTGAGGAAAAATCGTTTGTCCAAGGAACAGCTGAAGCGGATTCCAACCCACAAGTTCAGGAAAGGTAACACTATTGCAAACTATTGCACTGTTACTGTAGCATGTTGTTTTTAAGAATATTCAGAACTAATTGCAATGATCACATTTTCTTTGCATGGGAGTTTGAAGTCTGTAAAATGTATTTTATTATCTGTGGAGCTTTTTATTTATAGAACAGGTTCTTAAGATGAAATATTACTAAGAATTAAAATTACTTCTTAACTTTTCTCCTCTGTTTTAGGGGATGACTATGATGTGTGTGCAATCTGTCTGGATGATTATGAAGAAGGTGACAAGCTGCGAGTATTACCTTGTTCACATGGTAAATATTTTATGTTACTATGAAATGTGTATGTTACAGTGCAAAATACCTCTACTGATTCTACCACTCTTGCAGCAACACGCTTTTGTACTATTTGAACACAAAGTACATGAATGTACCCTTTCTTGCAAGTCGATATTTGTACCCCTACTTAGTGCATCTTTAAAAGCACAATATTGTACTCCCAAGTGATCAAAAATGTTCATAAAGCAACATTATCCCTTTTCCTCCAAACTTGAAATTGCCAATTCCTCCTGCACCAAAGTCCTTGTTGCTAACTGCCACTCTTTCTGCCTGTCAGCCTACCACTGCAAGTGTGTGGACCCGTGGCTCACACAGACCAAGAAGACATGTCCTGTGTGCAAACAGCGCGTCACTCGCAACAACCCAGAGCACTCAGAGTCCGAGTCTGAGGAGGAAACTGGAGGACGTGGGGGGGGAGAAGGGACAGGAGGCGAAGACTCGGAGCGCACTCCTCTGCTCCGACCGTCCAACCCGGGGTCCCCCTCAGGGAACCCAGGGGCCTATTCAGCCACCACCACTACTGCCCAGTGCCTCGCCTCCCCTCCACACTGCGACTCACCCATCCTGGCTTATGAAGGCTACCACTCCCCCACAGACGACACAGACTCAGACAGTGATGACGCAGGAGAGGACAGGCACCACACTGATGATGACCTGGCTCAGCTCATTGGTAGGGATGTAGTGGAGATCTGATGCCTGGAACGTAGATGCAACAAGATTACTTAGTTTGACATAAAAAGGGTCTTTGTGTCATCAGGCGTGCTATCACGCTGTACTTTAAAATAGTTTGCAGATTTGTGGTAAGTAACACATTTATTATGACAGAATGTTTTACCCAGTAGCCAGAGGAGGTCTATTTGTTAGTGTCAAAGCACATGCAGCACATGTATTGAAGAGTTTTACCAAAATCCAGCATTGAGCATCCACCCACTAATATACACATATTCCCTCCAGTACTCCTAAATGTGTCTGTAGACCTCCTGTTTTAATGCATGTTTTAATTCATAACTTGAACACGCCACGCGACCTAATCACTAGTGCTGCACAAAAAGAATGGGCCTCATAAATCTAATGTGCTGTATGAATAAGAGTGTAAAGCCTGTGTTGCTAAACAAAATGAATTCTGTGTTCACACTAAAGTGGATCTTCTAGATTCAAGATTTAAAATCCTTTATTATTCCCACAATGGGAAAAGTAAGGTAGGTGCAGTATGAAGACTCTCTGTTGTCTTAATCATAATTGCTTTATATCTGACAACCCTTTTTACCAGCTTGTTCTTAACAAGGATGTGCAAGTGGAGGGGAAATGTTTTATCTTTTAATCCATTTAGGTCTCTTTTTGCATTTTTTTCAAGCTCTCTGAAATGTCAGATTTTCTTTGTTATACATTTCTGCTGCTTTTACATTGTTATTGATAATACTGTGTGGTCAGTTTAAGGAAAATATCTTTAGCTTTATCCAGTTTGTCAAGTTGAACAAACTCAGGTTTTTAGCAACAAGTTAAAGGTCAGTCAATATTGTAAATTAATACCATAGTGAGAATTAACGGGGTTTGGTCTTATATATTGTTGTAGTTTTTTTGAATCAGTAAAATATAGATTCATGAATATTAATGGATGTTTTCCATTTTTTTTATATATATACAACAGAATGATAACATGTTGAATCGTGGGACCCTCAAGGTGTTTTTTGGAAAAAAAGAGCATTGCCTTACATTGGCCTTGATGCACATGTGTATGTTAAACGTTTGGAAATTGAAGGGACAGAATTCACACTCCTTTGTTTTCCTCTTGTCTAGCCAGTATTTAAAACTACTGGTTAGAAAGCTTAGATCTTGTCCCCGTGTTGTCTGTAAATGTTCTCTACATATGTTTTTATGGTGACGAACAAAAAAAACGGCCTCTGTTTCCACGTTTGTACTGCTAGTAATGATATAAATAGACAGCTTAGACATGCTTGATTTGCACCTGAAAGTTGGACAAGCTCAGCGGCTCTCAAATTAGATTTGGTTTTTCTATTTAATAAAACGACCTAGTTGGGGTCCACGCTGTTAAATTACATAAAGAGCAGTACAAATAGAAACCTTAAAAAGTTGTTTCAGCCAACCTGTTTCACTGCTCCAAATAAATGCACAGCGTTTACCTTGATCTCATATTGTAAATTCACAACTGGAATTTTTTTAAGAAATGTGTAATAATAACCTTACAGGGTGTGGACATTTTTTTAACATTGTACAAATTTATCCACACTCCCTTTTTGCGTAGATGGGATTGTGAGCAGTATTTCCTGTGTATTCATTTTCTATTGCTGCACTAAAGTCAGAGAAAATCTGAAATCAGAATGATCATTTAGGGCTCCAGATGTATTGAAGATTCTTTTATCAATTAAAAGAACATGTCCTACTGTATAACCTCAACTTGATCTATACCACGAATCAGATAGGGGACCCACAACTGCATATAACAGAGCAAACACTGCACAGTCTGTGTCTAAGGGTTTTCAGTAAGTTGCATTTAGTGTGAAAAAGAGGAATCAGTAGGACTTTGAAATCCTAACATTCCATCTTTATATTCTACTGATGATTAATTAAAAGACTCAACACTATCAACGTTGGATTGGGATTTGTTGACAATAGTCTGTATTTTAAAATGTTTGTTTTTCTTTTTGCTGTATGCTTCATATGACTTTGTACTTTTGTTTTGCTCTACATGTCCCTAAGACTGTTAACTGAAACAAATGAAAAAAACATAATCCCCAATTTTTTTTAATTATTATTCTTCGTTTAGAATGTGCCTAGTTTAAACACTTAAATAATAAATGTACAGTGTCAATTATGATTTGTGTGTATCAAGCAGGTTTGAAACACCATTCTGTGGAAAGCTGCATTTAATGTGTGATTTGTGGAAGATTAAACAATATTGAAACGGGACTGTGGTGCCACGATTTTGTTTAAAAGAGAAAAGAAAAAGAAAGTACCACTTTCCATACAATAATGGCCTATTGTCATACATGATCATGGGCAAATTGTTACCAAATGGGTATGCTATTACCACAACTTCTACCATTTTTTTTTTTTATATTTGTAAATATCTGAGCTGGAATCAATATAATGGAATTATAATACATAATGTTATGGTTACAGAAGGAAATACTCTCCATTAAAAAGAATAAAGACTTGTGTTTTTAGATGTAATGTCAATATCATCTTCACATACTGCCCCCAGTGTGCTGAGCCATAAGCAGGTGGTTTCATTAAGAATAATGAAAGGACTAAGCTTTTGTAAAAGCATGGCTCACCTAAGAAAATGTTTTTGTAATTTATTTCAGGCCTTTAATCCTATTGGCATTTAACTAATTAGCCTAGAGCATGGACACCCTGCTGAATTTAGAGTCGTTAGGTTCTTTTACTCTGATCATTAAAAAACACGATAGCACAATGGCAGCACTGTGTACATATACACTGTAATAAATTTCATGTTAGTTTAACTTGGAAATGCAAGTTCCCTTGCTGCCTTGAAAATCGAAGTTCACTCAACTTGAAGACTGCCTTTGTTTCAACTTAGAAATTAAAGTTAATGAGGTTGATGTAACTACAGTGTTTTAGTTTTGTTAAAGTTATTTTAGTTGATTTAACTTTATATTACTTGTTTAACTTCATACTTTAAGTTAAAACAAATCATGTATTTTCTTTAATAACACAAGAAACCTTCCTTGCCTAGTATAACAAACATACCTTTGTGCTTTATTTCAACTCACACTTTCAACTTAGAACAACATAAACACATATATAGTGAGTGGGGCCACCCCAGGGACCCATGCAGAATAGCAGCCTAGTGAAGTGACACACTGCAGATTAATGGCTGAAGAAAGCCCATTACTGCTCGAAGTCTAACAACAAACTACTCCACCTCTTCTTATCAAACGTAACAGTCACTTAACTCATGGTTACAAATGTAAACCAGCACAACAATGACAATTACCAGGAAACAAAACACTACATTCTAAACACACGTTTAATAAATGTAATTCATAAAGTTACATTTGTATTTTGAACAAACTGCAAACTTTTCAGCAAATTTTAACAAAACTCTATTTACCGCATTGCATCATGGGAATTGGCCAGCCAATGAACCAGTTGCAGTCCTGACTGCAATTGGTTGATAACTTAACTTACATACCTAAATTCAATCAACACATACATTTTTTTAAATAGTCAACCCAACGAATAAAGGCAAGTTTAACTTTCAAAATCTCATAAAGTTGAGTTCAAAATCGACAACTTGTATAAGCTCGTTCAGTTAAATGGGTCTGTAATATTTTACAGTGTACGCATACTGTGTCTCCCTGCTGCTCCTTCCCTCCTGCTCTATGTTCAGTTTGTAATATCTAGAATAGTTTAAAGTTTATACAGTTATCCCTTTTCCTATGATCTTCAATATGTTTTCGGTTATTTTAAATTAATGGAATAATACCATTGGTGGTGAGTCATTGCTACCAAATATGGGTATTAATCAAAAACATTTAAATGTAATTGGTACAATGGCAACAATGAGTAAAAAAATGAGTTTTCTGTTTAAAGTCAGAATGTTTTACATCAATGGAGAAAAAGAGCTTATATACTATAAATACTTATGTCTTTTCAGATCTGTTTAGCTGACATGGCCTATAAGGAGTTGACTGCCTTTGGGTGTAATGGTGATTCATTAAGACTTTCTACAGCTGATGAATTCAGTCCTTTCAATCCCTCCTAACAAACTCCAAGTCTTTTACCATTTCATGTGCCTTTAATCACGTCACCTGCTGCTCTGAAGAAAAGACAATTCATGTATGAGCTGAATAAACCCTCAGATAGCTACATTAGGTTAGCCATTGCCTGGATTACGGCATGTGTGGGACTATATAGGCTAGTGTGTTCTATGCAAGATGAGAAATTAATATAGTGGCACAAGGCATATGGGCATGGATTGTAATAGATGGGACATGACAGCACATGAATGAATTCCTGAAATCAAAAGAACCTGTGCAGAGTTCATCTTCATACTAATCCTAAAGTTTGCTTTGGGTGTGCTGTGTTTTAAAGCTTTAGATATACTTGAACTTTCTCTGGGTTCTGACAAATGCAGTTGTAAGAAAAGATGCCTGGATCACCACCATCTGTGCTGAGATTATCTTTCTGGCTATTATTGACTGTATCTTCATTCGGGCTGCTGGATTCCAGAGTAACTCCTCAAGACCACAATGAGGTACGGTACACATTTATAGATTTTCTTATTAGTTTTAATTTGCCACCTGCCTTTTATCACTGAAGATTCAATCACATTCATTTATTAAATGTACCATAACAATTGGCATTATATTTTGACATTTATTTTTCTTGTTTGTCAAAAGGTTTTCGACATACATTTGAAATATAATCAAAATGTTCAAAAATGGTTTGGCTTTTTACCAAAGCACTTTCTCCACAATATTAATACCCAGTTTAAA
Source organism: Perca flavescens (assembly GCF_004354835.1). Lineage (NCBI taxonomy): Eukaryota > Metazoa > Chordata > Actinopteri > Perciformes > Percidae > Perca > Perca flavescens. The sequence continues at coordinate 13,515,674 of NC_041343.1, forward strand.
TTGTCAAGTATTGCCCTTTGTTATTCCTATAATAATTTTGTGCAAAGAAAAGGAAGGAAATAATAATAGTTTACATGTTCATAGGACAGTTACCAGCCAGATCTTTTCTCCAGTCCTTTGGGAGCCAATGGTGGACCCGGAGAAGACTTTCCATTTGGATCCAGGGATGGCCATACCTTCCCACAACAAGTGGAATCTGCAATTATCATGGAGAATAAAGAACAGACTACTCAAGTGTGGCCACAAGTAATCCTGGATTATATGAGGCACCAGTTAAGGTTTAGAGGAAGGACAAAGAAAAGCACAAAAAAAGGATGTACTACTTAGCAGTTTATTGAAAAGTGAAAGTAAAATAAAATTGTTTAAGAGTTGAATCTATTAAAATATTGTTTGAATACCAAACCCTTTCTCTACAACTTTTTCTTTTACATTTGTTCCACATACCATCATCTGTTGTTAACAGGTAATTTGGAAGATATGAATGCCCACATTTAAAACAATGTGTTCAAAATGAACACCTTTAATGGTGGGGCAAAAGGCTTCAACAGTCTGAGTTAGAAACATGAAGTGGTTATCTTCTAAAATTACAGTCTTTTGAGTACAAAATTCTCTGTCTGTTACTATCCCTCCAATGCAGCTTAGCAAAGACACATTGTCTGGGGTAATACAAAGAGGGATTTTCATACTAAAAAAAAACTCTGGAAAATACCTACTTGATTTGACTAACTAATTTTATGTTTAGATAAACTCAAGAATGCAAGAGGAATGATTACAGCAACCAATAATAACACATTCAATAAATATACATAGGGGCATGTGATAATTGTTTTAAGATAGCCTTGACAAAATATAAAGCTATCCTTTAACCTTATGGAAAAGCATTGATGGAAATGCTCAAATAGAAAAATCCTCTTTCAATATCTCATTCTGTCTGGTTATGATAGTGAAACTGGTAGTGGAACAATAATGCATTATTATGACCATTTATGAACTAGTTTTTCTTTCTTCCATGGTTGCTGCAATTAATTCTATAGGCTGCTGCAGGATCTTTGTCTGAAATTAGTTTTTACTATAAAATAAAAATTATTGGCTGTTATTTACATTAGAATACAATTATTTGTAGCTATTGTAGCATCTTAAACCCCAATGACATCAGTGAGTCAGATATTATGATACTTGCAGACAGTGTTTAATGAAATAATGATACTATAGAATACAAAATAATACAATTCTGATCCGCACTTCATACCAGTTGGTGGCGGTAATGCGCCACTTCGTTGTTTGTCTACCACCGCAAAAACATCAAGAAGAAGACAAGGAGCGATGTGTTGAACGAGAGGAGGAACACGAACACCATCCAAGCAAATACTTACTAAGGTATCAATGTGCTAGTTTATATTATATTGTATAATTTGTGGTAAAACTAGCAAGAGAGCGACCGTTCTCTGATTTAGAAAACGAATAAACGAATGGAACCGAGAGTAAATTATTAGCTAACGTTAGCTAGCTAACTAGCTAACCTAACGTAGCCTATTAACGTTAGCTAACCCACACTACAATAACTTTCCCCTTTGTTTCGACTTGAGAAACCACGTCTTTATCCCCACATTTGTTAGTTTTTTTTTTTAAATCTCAAATTCTTTGGTAATTTGGATATCCAAGTTCTACGCTATCATAACAAAGACCTAACGTTAACGTTAAATCTACTCTACCCATCTCCCTGGCAGGCCATCTCAGTATCCTTAAGTCCTATGACGTTAAGCGAATATAATTTTAACCATTTACTTCAGCTAGCTTTGTCTTTACAATAGTCGGCTAACGGAAGCATATTTTGCTTTGCGCTACCCTTGGCACAACTCCGTTATCTCACCGCTGTATGTAGGCGCTGCTGTTTTTTTGGGTTAAAGTTAACAAGTATTAACAAGTCGCCCAAATTAACATCAATGCTGTCAACACCTCCTGGACCGTACTTTCGTTTCTTCACGATAATAATAAACACTGATCCTTTGTCCATTATTATTATTATTATTATTATTATTATTATTATTATTATTTTATTTTTTTTTACAGTCTATGGTTATATTCAAATATAATTCTAAATCAACCACTAAAATCTTAAGGATGGCCACTTTAACTTTAGCTTTTGTTCAGCGACTAAACTCACAGTCAGGTAAATTATAATCCTACTATACCAAATTGTGACTTAAATTTGCTTCCTCTATCTCTCTCTTTCTCTCTCTCTCTCTCTCTCTCTCTCTCTCTCTCTCTCTCTCTTTCTTTCTCTTTCTCTATTCATTGAGATGGGAGACAGTGATGATGAGTATGATCGTAGGAGAAGGGACAAATTCAGACGGGAGAGAAGTGACTATGACCGTTCAAGAGAGAGAGAAGACAGACGCAGAGATGACTGGAACGACAGGTAAGAAAGATGTGGGAAAGCGCTTTCACTCTCAAACATGATTCAGTTAAAGCCCATGCAGATGCCTCATCAATAACAAAATGCATCTAAATGGTGGTTCTCTGGTGTTCTCACACTGAGTGTAAATATGTTTGGAGATTTGTTTAATTTGAATGTTTACCGTTTCCTGAAATCAATTTTCCAGAGAGTGGGACAGGGGCAGGGAACGACGTAATCGCGGAGAGTACCGGGATTATGACAGAGGCCGTAGGGAGAGATTCACCCCGCCCAGACACGACATGAGTCCCCAGCAGAAACGCATGAGAAGAGACTGGTGAGATTAGTTGCAACACAAATCCACAATCTTTGCAACTGGTATCTGCTGTTACTTATGTTCTTTTATCTGTCTCTGGCAGGGATGACCACGGTGGAGATCCTTACCGTGGGGGGTATGACTTAGGTTATGGTGGTGGAGGAGGGCCCAGCTATGGCCCACCACAGCATTGGGGCCATCCTGACTTGCACCTCATGCAGCCTCATCATGGCATCCCCATTCAGGCGAGGTGAGAAATGGAATCAGTGTTGAGTGAATTTGAGTTTTAAAGTTAAATCTTGTTTTACACATCTTTAAGGATTTAATATTAAGTTTCTTATAATTCCTGAACATTTTAGATATGTCTGTTCCTGAATGTTAATGTAAACGGCCTGAAGAAAACTTGTTCTTTAATCTTTTTCACCTGAAAGTATGTAGAAAAAATAGCTGCATGCAAAAATATTTTCTGTACAGAAGTTAAAATTAAAAACAAAGAAAAGAAAAGACAGGAGAGAGAACATGTATGCAGCACAATCACAGTATGTGTTTTGTTCTCTTATCACACAACTAATTCATAGAATATAAAAAGCTACTAAAGAATTGCTGGCCCGTCCAAAACTCCATCCAACTTGTTTCTCTTCCATTAGGCTTGGTAACATCCATGACATGGATTTGGGTCCACCCCCTCCCATAATGAAGAGTTTTAAGGAGTTCCTGCTGTCCTTGGATGATTCTGTGGATGAAACTGAGGCAGTCAAACGCTACAATGAGTACAAGATTGACTTCCGCAGGCAGCAGATGCAGGACTTCTTTTTGGCTCATAAAGATGAAGAGTGGTAAGTCAGTTGCTTTTACTAATAATGAATATTAGGTTTTAATGTAGTTACACAATTACCATTCTTTTCATTGAACTATACTATATAGTAATTTAATCTGATTGTCATTCCCAAAGTTTTACAGTTCTTATCCCTTTGTCTTTTATTTCATTATTATTTACGGTCGGTGTGTGTGTGTGTGTATATATATATATATATATATATATATATATATATATATATATATATATATATATATATATATATATATATATATATATAATTGGCCTGAGCCTATGGTGGGTGTGTCATGGGAAATTAAGTTAGTCATATTTATTTGATGGCTGATAAGTCAAGTATTTGCTGTAAAAACCCTAACAAGAGAATATTATACCTCAACTTAGGCCTTTTTGACATGTTCCACTCATGTAATAGGACCAGGCTCACACTAGTTTATTACTAATGACTTTTGTCACACTTGTAGTTTAAAAAGAAGAAAATCAACCCCAATGCAACCTTAGTGCACATGTTTTGTTTGATTGTAAATGTGTTGTAAGAGTTTGGACAGAGGTTTCCATAGGTGTTGATAAAACCTATGTCTGAAATAAAGTCAGACATAATGTATACTGTACCTGTAGCAGTGTAACAGCCCTGCCTTCTTCATTAAGTTGATCAATATAGCTATAAAAGCACTCTCTAAAAAATCTCTTCACAATCACATAACTGATTTTATTTGAACTTATTTGTTAAGTTATATGTAGCTATGATCAAAAGTTATTCCTCATTGTTTGGGTTGATTTTCTTTTTCTTATTTAGCGTTTTAACCTTTCAAATATTTACAGTTGTATAATGCCTGTTAATGCTTATTACACTTATTTCACAGGTGTCATGCAAACTTTTTCTGTTTTGCCATAACCCATTTTTCTTCCCTTCCTACTACTACGTTGACGACGTTTTTTTGAAGATGAGAAAAAGTGGAACTTATCAGCAAGAATCGCTCTTAGACAGCAAGGGCATGCACTGCGCACAATGCAGTTGCTCTTAGACACACAGTACCAGGGATTTTAGATAGACAGTCAAGTGGTCGCGCATAGAGAATTTTTTTTCTTTTATGCTTTTTCTACACTACTTTCTTTTTATATTCGGATCAAATCGAATCCCAAAACCGAATTTGTGTGTAAACAGACACACCATTGGGGTGAAGTGGAGCGTACTTTCACAGAAGAGATCCCCTCTCTGTATATATTTGTTAATAAACTGGCAGAACAAAAGGTAACTGTAGTCCACTCAATGTTCAACATTTGTAATGTGAAATTCTGAATGTAAATGCTTCATTTCATAATCTCTCTGTTGTGTTTTTTTCCTTAATTATTGGTGAGTTAATCTCAACTTTCAAATAATGTGCAATAATTTGCTTTAATAATAACAAAGTCAACATGCATACACTGAATGCCCAACATAAGGACTAGGCTATACAAAATACCAAAATCACAATATTAGTTATGATAGTCTGTATAGATACTTGAATTCCCAACAAATAACCATCTGGATTTAAAAAAAAAAAAAGATCATATTTCTTGACGGGTTGTAACACACCACAGTTGCAATATAGATATATAATATGCATTTGTTCTCTAACTTTTACATCCCGTTCATCCCAACCCCCCGTCATTCCCTCCCTACCACGACTCTGGACAGGTTCAGGTCCAAGTATCACCCAGATGAAGCCAGCCGACTTAAGGCAGAGGCCCAGAGTTCCTTGCACAACCGACTGAATGTCTTCATGTTCCTAATGGAGAACAGCTGGTTTGATAATGTCTCCCTGGACATTGAACACACCCCAGCCATCATCAAGGTTCTGGATGCAGGTGAGACAATAATTAATGAATAGTACCTAAAAAGAAAAGCCACCGTCATCAGTTGAAGCCTGAATCATATACTCATTACGCTCTCGCTTGTCTTCAGCTGTGATAAAGATGGAAGGAGGGACTGATCATGACCTTCGCATCTTGGACCTGTCATCTGAAGAGGAGGAAGAAAGGGAGAAGTCGGCATCTGTTTCAGGGGGCACCGAACCTCCCAAGAGGGAAGACCTTAAAACCTTGGACGGTGACTGCAAACCTTCAGTAGAGAAAGACAAAAATGGGAAGGTATGTTTTTCTATCAGCCTTTGCCAGGCAGTACAGATTTCACAGTGCTGTGTTGATGACAATAAACTGTGCCACAGGAGGAGAGCGACTCTGCCGGCACAGAAAGAGCTGCTGCAACAGAAGGGCAGGATGCGAAAGAGGAGTCAGAGAAAGAAGCTGTCATAGAAGAAATGGCTGAACCCAAGAAAGTAAGTGTTGCTTCCATTATTTATTTGCCAACGAGACAGAAAGGAACCAACTAACTGTTCTCGTTTTCATTTATCAGCCGAGAAGAAAGAGGAAGCGCAGCGGAGACAGCGACGATGAAGCCAGTGCCTCAGAGAGTGACTCTGACTCGGATTCAGACTCAAATTCCAACTGCTCTGATAAACCTGTGAAGAAGGAAGACAAAGAAGAGGAAGAGGAGGGTGAAGGTGAGGAGTCAAATTCATGTAGTCTGATTTGTATCTTCAGGTAGACCATACACTGTCTATGTTCCCAGTATTTGTAACTCACATTTTTCCCCACCAATTTGCTCTCTCCCATCTAATGATGAAGAAGAGAAACCAAAGGAGACTGCTGAAGAGGACAACAACAAAGAAGAAAAGAAACCCAAAGATGACTCTCCCAGACCACGGCCTCTCCACAGAACCTGCTCTTTGTTCATGAGAAGCATTGCTCCCACCATTTCCAAGGCTGAGATTATTGCTGTGAGTTGAACACAGGTGGCATTGTTAATGGCCCAGGAGATGTAAAATCACTGAGTAATTAGTATCTTTAAAAAATAAAAAAAATCGTAACCTTTATGTTTTTCTCTCTCAGCTTTGCCGGCGATACCCTGGCTTTCTGCGCGTTTGCTTGTCTGACCCTCATCCAGAGCGCAGGTTGGTTAAAAATTCATAATAATAATAATTTCTTACTCTGGAAATGATGTTTGTTGGATTCATTTAGCTACACATTGTGTGAAGCCCGAGACTACACACACGACTGCACAACAATGGTTAATTAACCCTTTGCTGTTGCAGGTTTTTCAGGCGTTGCTGGGTAACGTTTGACCGTAGTGTCAACATCAAAGAGGTTTGCTGGAACCTTCAGAATATTCGAGTAAGTGTACCAGTCTCAGCTATAGACACTACTGTTTTCAAGTGATTGTAATATGCAGCACAGTACGCGCTGCAGAGCTTCCCAAAGAGCAACAAAAGTGTTTTGTGTCAAATAACTTGCGGTAGGTCATGTGTTATTTCTGTTGAGTTGTTAGATCTCGGGTTGTGGACATGTGTAAAACAAAATGTGTTGCTGGCGTCAGACTCCGTTCTTATTTAAAATGCATGCCTTAACTAATGTCGACTGCATTCTGATTTTCTGGATAGTCTTTTGCGCCTGTTTTTATTACTTGTGTACTCTCCTAAATAGCAGTTACTCTCTTACCTTTCACAGCTGCGAGACTGTGAACTGGCACCAGGCGTGAACCGGGACCTGGCCCGGAGGGTGCGTAATGTTAATGGCCTCACTCAGCACAAGCAGGTGCTCCGCAACGACATCAAGCTGGCTGCCAAGCTCATTCATGCCTTGGATGAGAAAGGAGACCTGTGGAGCATCAAGTCCCAGGAAGAGAGGCACAGAGAGAGCACAGAGGTACAGCGCTTATCATCAATTACAATTCAAACGGATTGTTCTCAAATAATCTTGCTGTAACTGAATTATTCATTCATGCGTGGTTTGGGATTTCAAAAGTTGCCAGCTCAGAACCCCATCTTGAAGAACATCACAGATTATCTGATAGAGGAAGTGAGTGCTGAGGAGGAGGAGCTCCTGGGCTCTGGGAGTGGGATGGATTCAGAGGAGAGCGCCAAGGAGGGAAACCCTGCAGAGATGACTGTGGAGAGGGATGACAAACTAGCCAAGGTTTGACTCTTGCAGTTCTAAGTACATTTGAGAAAGCAGATACATTTTGTTACTTGTGTCCTTGATGTACTATGTCAGTCATTCAGATGGCTGGCTAAAACTGGCTTATTTAGTGAATAAAATCTTTACGCTCCGTCTTCGTAACGTTTCTCCACCGTCTACGTCGTTGCAGGTTTTGGATCGTCTGGTCTTGTATCTGCGTATTGTGCATTCAATTGACTACTACAACACCTGTGAGTACCCCAGTGAGGATGAAATGCCCAATCGCTGTGGCATGATCCATGTTCGTGGACCCATCCCTCCTAACCGCATCACACATGGTGAAGGTCAGTGTTTCCCTTGTTTGTGTTATTTAACGTGGATTACTGGAGGGAAAATAGATATATGCAGACGTGTGTGTTCCTGTTGAGCTTTCTGTGCTGGAGTTGAAATGCAACTTTGCTAGTTAAACAAGTTGTGAGTTTTCGATCACACTTTTTTCCACACAGGCTCTTACACCATTTTGCCGCAGTTTCTTAACGACCTAAACATCATATACGTTTGTAATGTATGCTACACTTTACAATTCACCTTATAATTTTTTAATGTACATTTATTTTGCTACAGTGCAACAATGGCAGAAGATGATGGAGGAGAAGCTGAGTCCTCTGTTTAGTTTAAAAGAAATCCTGTCTGAGGATGAGGCAGGGAAGATGGGCCGCAAGGATCCTGTGGAGGAGGTGGAGAAGTTTGTGAATGCCAACACTCAAGAGCTGGGGAAGGACAAATGGCTCTGCCCACTAAGTGGCAAGAAATTCAAGGTGAGTTCTTGTAAAACAGCATTCAGGACAGCACAACACGTTGAGGTGTTGTGATCTGATTGAGTAAATCTCTTCACCGGTTTGACATGTTTTGATTATTTCCTTCTTATGCTAGAAAACTATAAGAAGACACGTACATTACCTGTGTTACTGCTGTTATCTGATTTGCTGCTTCATTCTAAATGTGATGCGAAGACCTTTTGCTTTTTAAAATTAATTTCAAGGGCCCAGAGTTTGTACGTAAGCACATCCTGAACAAACATGGGGACAAAATTGAAGAAGTGAAAAAGGAAGTGGTGTTCTTTAACAATTTCCTGATGGATGCCAAGAGACCGTCGCTGCCAGAGATGAAACTTCCTCCTCTTCCCGGCCCAGGTGAAGGTTGACAGAATATTTCTTAACTCAGATACCCAAGACAAAGTGTTTTAGTACATTAACGAAGACTGATTTAACAAATGAATCTGCTTACTGAGGTGCAACCAGGGCTTAAATAGTGGAATCCTATTTGTTCACAGTTATATAAACTCTTTGTTTTGGTTTTTTTGGGCATTTCCGCCTTTAATGAATAGGACAGCTAGATATGAAAGGGGAAAGAGAAGGGGAAGACAGGTCAGAATCGAACCCTGGACCTTCTGCGTCGAGGAATAAACCTATTTATGTGTGCCTGCTCTACCAACTGAGCTAACCTGGCCACTCTCTGGTTGGTTTTGTCCTACAGGTTTACTTTCTCCCAGCATGCCATTTCCTCCTCAAGGTCCAATGGGCTTTGGACAGCCTCGTCCACCACTGATGGGCTATGGTGGTATGTTATGACTACTTTATTATAGTGGAAATGTGTTTTGTTTATCAATAATTTATACTGTTTATTGATCTCCAGTGTACACTCTGTTTGTTAGAAATCACTACACACAGGCCTGAAATACACACAGACATGCTCAGGACCTTTTCATGCACAAATGGAGAGATGTCAGAAACCACTACTTTCAAGTTAATTATGAGTCTTTTTTTTTTTTTTTTTTTTTTTTTTTAACAACAGGTGGACCTCCTTACCCCCCCAACCAATACGGAGGAGGCAGAGGCAACTATGACAACTTTCGCGGACAAGGTGGCTACCTGGGGAAGCCACGCAACCTCAGGTGAGACCACTGTACGTGTGATCTTTATTTTATAGCCGTCTCCATTTTCCGCTATTGGAGAGTTGTGAACCTCTTTTTTTTAATGATTATTTCTTTTCTTCTTCCTGTGTCTTTGTTTTTCTCCTTGCACCCTCAACCATCTTAGAATGTCACGCGGTGATCCACGCAACATCGTTGAATATCGTGACCTGGATGCACCCGATGATATGGACTTCTTTTAGGTTTGCTTGGTCCTTTGAGTCTTCACTCTTTGCCAGTGTTATGCACTCGTTGCGTTTTTTGTAGTAATTTGATTCTTCTTCTAAATATTTCATTTTGTAATTGTGCAACAAGGACAAACTTCTGCTGTAAATTGGTTCCTCAATAAAGTTGTGACAAACTGCATTAATATGCATTTATCAAATAAAATAAAATTGTGTGTTACTTGAAGCAGATCAGAGTAACCAACTACATTTGTATTGAAGAACTTGGGTATAAAAGGAACACGTCGACTTATTGGGACTTTAGCTTATTCACTGTAATCCCCAGAGTTGGAAAAGTCGATACATACCCTTCCCATCTCCGTGCGTGCTGTAACGCTGACGCCCCCAGCATTAGCTTAGCTTAGCACAAATCCTAGAGGTAACTGGTTCCAACTAGCCTACTGATCCGAGTAAGTGACAAAATATCGCCAACATGTTTCTATTTACAGGTTGTGATTTGTAGAGTCACAGCGTGTACAAATAACGTCACATGAGACACAGCCATCTTCTAACCATATACATACTGGGAACTATAGTCTCAGAAAGGCGAAGCTGCTCTGGGCTTCTCAGGTGCTGCAGTGCAAGCATATCACTCCGCCCAAGTAGCAGTTAGGGGTGTTACGGTTCATGAAAAAACACCTGAACCGCTCGGTTCGCTAGTCTCGGTTCGGAGCATGTGTGTACCGCACGGTTAGTCAGTACGTTGTTAATGTGCACTAACCTCTTACTGCCGTAGTGCCCACTTTCGACACCTATGTTAAAACACTTACTGGAAATGACGAGCGGGATGGGCGTGACAAACGCGACCCACGGCAGCTGATTGGACGATTGCGTCACATGGGTCTGGCTGGTCCCTAATTTCAAAACAGACTGTTATGGCGGCACGTTCAGAATACGATCTCATATTGTACTAAAATAGTTCACCGAAACGGGTTTCTGAAAACATTTTAAGTGAGAAATGGGCCATGCAGTTGCTGAATCTGTCTTCATTTCAGATCGACAAAGTTCAGTTTAAAAGATTTGTCAGATTTTGAGAGACACCGAGCCGACCGCTCCTCAAGTGGAGTGGGGTGCCGCTGCAGGTCATGTCACATCACCTGCAGAAATGTTAAGTTGGGGAGAGGCTGCCCAGAGCTGGAGGATGCGCGATGTGTGTGGGAACATTTTGGATTTCATGTTACCTATGATGAAATAAAACAATATAGAACTGCCACTGTGTGCATGTTTTGAGGAACATGCATTCAATATGCTAATTTTAGCTATATGCTGAAGTATATTCTGGAGTGTTAAAGATTAAAAGAATAAATAACAAGAACCGAAAACCGTGACCCTAAAACAGTGATACGAACCGAACCGTGGGTTTTGTGAACCGTACCACCCCTAGTAGCAGTGCTTCGCCTTTCTGAGAATATGGTTCCCAGTTTATATACGGTTAGAAGATAGCTGTGTCTCATGTGACCTGGTTATTTGTACACGCTGTGACTGTACAAATCACATGTAAATAGGAAAATGGAGTTATTTTGTCACTTATTTGAAGTAGTAGGCTAGTTGGAACCAGTTACCTGCGGGATTTGTGCTGTGCTAAGCTAATGCTGGGGGTGTCAGACAGCGTTACAGCACACAGATGAGAAGGGTATGTATCGACTTGTCTAACTCTGGGGATTACAGTGAATAAGCTAAAGTCCCAATAAGTCGGCGTGTTCCTTTAAGGTTAGAAAACGGGTAAGAGGGGCTGATGTTTGGACAATTATATTTTGAACACTGAATTCTTTTCAACAAGGTGTTTTTGCACATTTGTGCTCATGATTTTCTGTTGCACATGTCTCAAGACTGCGGGGAGGGTAACCTGCGCCTTCTTCTTGTTATCCTTTGAATGACACAATCCACTCGCCATAGACTGCATACTCAGCGCTGTGGAGAAGACCAACCCTTCTAGTGAAGCAGTTGTAAATGGTTGCCCTCTACTGGGTAAACCATTGAATGACTACAGTATGTGCATGCGTGCTGGCAGTTTTTGATAAAGCTGCAGAAACCTTGCAGTGGTGCAAGACATTTTAAATATTCTAAGTAGGAACAATACCTGTACAAACTCAAATGAAAAGTAAAAGTTCTCTTCTGAAGATGGTCCTGGTCATCCTAATTTGTTGATACAATTTACACAAATGAAAATGCAACTTATTTTTAGCAAGCATGCACATTAAATCACATTTGAAGCTATCGTGGAATCATTAGAAATTAGTAATTTTAGGTTATGAAAATTATGACAAACCTGGCACACTTTTTCACTGCTTTATGAACATATTCTTACATGAAGGGCATCCCATCTTACATTCATGAATTCAAATACAGTAGGAACTTGCAGCATGAAGCATGTACAAAAACCTGCCTGAGCAATCTATTGTTTAAGAAGTTCAACAGATCAGATCCACACTCTCATTAAGGGTGAGCCCCATTAAAAGCAGCGAATAAAAACTGCTACAGTTAATTTGGAAGTGGAATTTCTAAAGGATCCGAAGCTTGTGACTGTCAGAAAGTCCACAGCTGACTTTGTGTTCATGGAACAACTTGGACAGGGCCTCCATGTACAGTCTATGATAGTGGTCGACCTCCTCCTCAGTAGGTGTGACACGCTTTGGCACCGAGATTGGACATCCCACTGGAAGTAGCAGAGCGTTAGAATAAATAAAAACAGGCTCGGGACAGGAAGTTCAGCTTAACTACAGACTTGAACACTTACCAACAGTGGTGACTGGAGTCCTGTAGGGCAGGAATGCTAAGTGCTCTCCAACAAATAGACATGGGGCAAAACCCATAATCTTTTTAAACAGGTCTTGTAACCTCCGACCTAGACTGCTTTCGGAGAAAATCACCTGCCGAAAGAGTTCATTCTCCCCAAATGAGTAAACAGGCACCAGATCAGCCCTGCGGAAGATCAGGGGTAATATCAGTTGTGGGCTGCTGGCTACATGTGAGTATAAAGATTACTTCCAACAGCTATTTATTTATTTTTATAAGAGTGCTCTTACCCAAACTCGAGGGCCACCCTGACAAATCCCTTTCTCTTCCTCATGACTACAGCGTTTACTCCAGGAGAGGAGTACAGAGCCTCAGCAGCGCCCCCTATCACAATCACCACTGCATTTCCCTTGCCATTTTTTGAAAGGAGGTGGACAAGGCTTGGTTTGCTGACTGGACAGATACCTGATCAGACAAAGTAAGACAGTAACAATCACATTGTCTTCCATTTGCAGTCTGAAAAAGGTTTAGTGTTCCATATGGTTGATGTCAATAGCTCAGTCCTTTGGTTGAACATTGTTATAAATACCTGCACTCATTAAGTACTCCCTAAGGAGAGGTAGCCTGAAAAGTCCTGCCAATACCACCAGGGTGGCTTGCATCCCAGGAAACACCTTAGTGAAGCCACAGCTCTCGGTGCTGAAGCAGGCAAAGCCACCAAAACTCATGATACCATGCGGATGACAGCCTAGGATGTAGTTCTTGTTAGGATTCAGCTCGGCAGTCTTCACCAACTGAGCATAACAGAGTTGAACAGTCATCTCTGTTAACCATTAAACCAAATCCACTTACACTGTACATTAGGTCATTGAATGGGAGATTTGAAAGACAGACTTGTATCTTATTAGATGTATACCGTATATGTAAATCCACCTTTTATAAAGAGTCACAGCAGATAATACCCAGAGTGATTTTAAAGTAAAAGCTACTTTTGTTTCAATATAGTTATGCTACTGGCCACTGTCACATCCATGCGTTCCAACCAAATTTAATCAAATCCGATGATGAAAACACCAAAATCTGAAACTTACTTTGATCGGGAAGAAATCTCTGAGGTGCTCCCAAACCCTCCACTTCCTCACAAATGTTGTTCTCCTGCCCCCTGATGGAGACATTAGAAATCGTAGAGACAGGGTCAACGTCATACTGCACAGTTTCCATAATTGCCGTAGTACAACTGTTTTTCCAACTCCAACTACACAACTGTAGCGTGTTCACACTGGAAAAGTGACTAAATGTTTCCATGTATACCTCCCCAAAATGTGCTGTTAATGGTCACTATTCTACCTAAATGCAATGCACAAAGTAAATTGAGGTCACAGTGAAAAAAAAAAAAAAAAAAAAAAAAAAGCTCCAGGAACACTTCAGAACAAACAAACTAAAATATTTGGAAAACACTTTCCTTTCTCAGAGCTTATTTGGCAGAGGAATTCTAAACTTGCAGTTTGAAGTGTTGTATAATATTCTGTCAGTGTGTTGGTTTCTTGTATATTAACTACAAAAATCAATATCCTGATTAGCATCTACTAGATTCTGTGTAGAATCAATGTGCAGTATGAAATTGGGACAGCGATACACAACAGTTTATACTAACAGGAAATTATACAATGAAACAGCAATCTTTTTTTTTTAGGGTGTTCACAAAAGCGGCTTTACCATCATCCATAATTTAATGATTTCCAGTTGTGATTAACTCCTTAATAGTTCCTTGTGGAATACCTCATGGGAAATTATAAATACACTAAAAAGTAAACTTTAGTTACTCCTCCGCTACAGCACCGGCTTGTAATTTGTATACACTAGAGTATGGAATTGAGACACCGCTAACAGGATTCTTCCATTTTTCGTGGATGCTTGAACAATGTCATTTCGTTTACCTCTTTCAGGGGTTTGCCAGTCCATCACCAGCCATATGAAGTACAGAGTGGAGAGTGGCCACAATGAGGTAAACATAAGGTACACCATCAGGATACTACAGCTCAGTCCTGACATCGTATTATACATCATATGTTGGAGATACAAGAGATGTCAATTAGCAGTATTAATACAGTGTATTAAAAGATGCAGTGACAAGCTTATGAATTAACAGGTGAGCTAATGTAACTATAGCAATTATCTTTTGACATACTAAAATATAAATTAAAAAAAAGGGTTAATGTAGTGGATCTTACCCAAGAAGAGAAAGCTGAGTACCCATTGCAGAGTACTTACTGCCTCTAAAAACTTCTTCCACTGAGTTTTTTGTTTTGTCATTCCTTCAACCTGGAGGCCATAACATTAATTTTCAGTAATCACAACCCTTTAAACTGCGCTTTCATTCAATAAAATGGGTACACTACCGGTCAAAAGTTTGGGGTCACTTAGAAATTTCCATTGCACTCCATTACAGACCTGGGACCTGTTTCACAAAACCAAGATAAGGGATTAAGCCGGGATTTCCAAGTTATCCTGGATGAATTAAGGTAAACATAAACCTCGGTTGACTCTGTTTCACGAAAGCAGAGGCACATAAATCACCATGGAGATTTATTCTGTGTAGCTAGCCTGCGCCTGACCAGGCTAACAGCCAGGATTTATTTAATCCTGGAGCCTTTTCGGATCACCCAGCAGTGGTTTTACCCTATTGTTAAAATACAACAGGTGCATATTGCTGTTCATTTAAGTACTGATATTATTTAAAGTTGTGACCATTGTGACCATTTATTACGGTTATATTGCTGTATGAAGACTGCTGTTCATATTGTTGTTAGAATACAGAATAACAGATAACCGATGAATATACTGTTCCATTCATGTTTACAGTGTGCATGGATTTGATCACTTAATTATCTTTATAGTTTCTAGATTTTAGAGTCCAATTTCTCCAGTGTCTTTATTTTCTATGTCCATATATATGAGGGACCAAAGCATATAATATGTAGAGAAGGAACAGTTTTACACGTTGCATTAAAAGAGAGCAGTGGAAGTTAATATGACTTAGGAAATTATATTTTAGCCCATGAGAAAGAGGGAGAAACAGAGTGATATTTATGCATCATATTCTAGCGTTGTAGAAAATTGATCTTCATGATAAATTTCCTGAGTAACATCTTCTGCTTACTTTCAAGGCAAAGAATACAACTGTTAATTTTTGCAAATGATTAGTAGCCTTATCCTTGAATGCTATGATTATGACTGTTTCAATTCAGAGCAGTGGTCAGTTAATGTATATATTTAGGCTACTTACGCATTCAGTCGGTCCGCAATCGTCTGCCACGCTTTCTCGCCGTTTCATTACAGCGGGCGGGTTTCTTTTTATACAAAGTGTTTCACGTTATCATACTTCCATAAGAAGCTGCTGCTCACTCTGTATGAAGTGTGTACAATGCGTATTCTCCAGGTTGGCATCAGTAAATCTGATCGACCTTGTGGTCTTTTGAGGAAAGCCGTGGACGCGCAGCTTTCTGAATTACTTCAGCCTGGCTCGACCTAGTCGCTCCTCCTTGGCTTGGCTTTCATGAAACACACCAAGCCAGGCTGCACAGATTAGACTAGGTCAAGCCTCGCTTATTATTGGTTATCCTGGATTTATAAATTCTGTTACCTACAACAGTCGAGAACCCTTTTGCAATTATGTCAGAACACGATGTAATCTGAAAATCGCTGCCCTGATTTAAAAAAATAAAAAATAAAATAATGTAATGGAAATTTCTAAGTGACCCCAAACTTTTGACTGGTAGCGTATATAAATCATATCTTATGCCAATAGAAATGACAAAAGTTGCTTATCTGGGATGATGACATTTATGATAGTAGCCTTTATGGTAGACATCAGATTGTATCAGTAATGACCACTTCAGCTTTTGCTCTTAATCTTCCTTTAGGCAAGTTAAGGGCCTAAAAACTTGCAATGCAGGCAGCAGCCTGATGATATAACTTATGAACGAGCTGGAAGGCGAAACCTAGCTAAACTGTTTTAATTTGCTCACAAATTAAATTCACCCAAGCGTGTTTGACCACAAAACACCTTCGCTGAAAAGTCATTAAAAAGAGATACGCCACCGTTTGTTGAAATGGGGTTTATCACGGCCTCCCCTAGCTGTAGATAGGTGGACCAACGCATTTTTTGTGCATGCATCGCTTTAGTCCGGTGCAACACCGGCAGCGCCGCCGCTTGTTAGCGTAGCGTAGTGAATGGAATCCTATGTTGCCGGTTAGCATGTTGTGAGTAAAAGGAAGCCCCAAAAAAAAAAAAAGAAAGAAAAAATCTAATTACTTGCACTGAGACAAAAAATGCATTGGCCCACCTATCTACAGCCAGGGTAGACCGTGATAAGCCCTATTTCAATAAACGGTGGCGTATTCCTTTAAGACACCATAAAACCAATTTTATAATCATACTGCTAATCATGAAATAGAATACTTTACCTTATTAGAGTTTGTATCAACGTTATTTTGAAGGGATGCAGGTTCACCAGTTGAGGGAAAGCACAACGGACAGGATGCACTTTGACCATTTAAAGCTGCTGATAACGAATCCACTCCCCCGATACTTTGACACAAGCAAGCAATGTCAGAGATAAAACATGACAAGTTTAATAGTTGGATACTTTCTGCACAGCGTCTCCTAGAGGACATGCAACAATAATTGTATTATCAGGTTGGTGTTTTGTGTCTCCTTTGTAGCTGGGCACTCTAGTGGCCAAAAAGATTACATGTCAGTGGTCAAAAATATTGGCTTCTCTATGAATCTCCTCATGAACGGACACAAATGTCACTTTTACTAGAAATATTGCTCTTGCTCACTACATTTCTAATCAATTTAGGCTAGCATTAATAAAGCTCAACACTTTCTGCTGTTTCCCAATACAAGCCTTTCTCAAAGTAAAGGGACTCTGCACCCTGAACTAATGGAAGGCTTTTAATGAACAGCAGAGAGAAAACGGCAGCAAAAAAATGCATTGCAATTTTGGTATTGTACCGATAGGGCTAACTGGAGCCTTTGTTAATATTATTTATACCTGTGCTTTTCCAGCTCTGTCATGGCTGCCAAAAGGGTATATTTTCATTAAAGGGCCTGCACACTCACGCAGGTGTTTTTAATGGCTCTGGCTGATTGGACCTCCAGTCAGGTTAAAGTCGGGTGGAGCTTTGCTGGGAGATACGTGATGTCACCAAACGTTGTAAACCAATGAGAATGGTAACAGTGTAAGTTGTCCTGCCCGAACAGGTGCAACAAAATGAACAGCAGGATGAGGGAGATGCCAATTAAGTGCAGTTTGTACACGCTCACACAGTCCTGAGCAGAGGGCTTATCAGGTGAAAGAGGTCTTATCAGGTGAAAGCACCTGCGTAGGTGGACTATGGCTGTGCAGGGACTTCAACATTGAATCCCATGTGAGTCTTTTTACACAGAGGTGCAGTCAAAGCCTAATGGGAGATGTATTTGTTGAATGCTAACAAAAGAATGGAACTTTAAAAGGAAATGTTATTAGCTGGTATAGCAGTAGCTTTTGATTTATTTTAGAATATACATTTAGATAGAAATAATATATAATTTAGAGAAGGAAGTCCATGATGATGTTTCAGCTTTTCAGAAAGACAATTAAAAGAAACACTCTTTGATAATGAGGCTAGTGTTACAGAGGCCAAACTGGAAATGGAGCTATGGTTATGGTCAATATAAGTATAATTTTGACGTATTTGTACTTGAGTATTTCCATTGTCTACTTTATACTTCTACTCCACTACAAATCAGAGGGAAATATTTTTCTTACACCACTACATATATTTCATAGCTTTAGTTACTAGTTACTTTGCAGATTCAGATTAGTAATACTATATATAAATGTATTTTTGGATTAATTGATCCATTAAAGTAATGTGCATATTAATGCATCAATAATTATAATTCAGCAATATTCTATACATTATTCTGAAAATGATTCTTTCTGCATGAGTATTGTTTTTGGGTACTTTAAGTATATTTTTCGAGGCTAATACTTTACTTTTACTTAAGGACAATCTTGAATGCAGGTATTTTACTTGTAACAAAGTATCTCTACATTGTGTTGCTGCTTTAAGTAAAAGATCTTTTTCAGTTTTTTACCACTGCATAGAATTTAAATATTCTCTAAATGACTGACCAGTGTGGACTTTCTTCAGGTGCCTGCTCGTTGACGTGACCCTCACAGCCATACTTTAACCCGTGCTCATTGCTGTACAGCTTTATTTTTTTTAGCAGTGAGAGTCCAAAGATTTTAATGATACTAGCCTACATGATTAGGCCTGTTTCTCAAGAGGGAGCACTAATGTCTGTTAACGTTTCAACTCTCTCAGCTGTCCTTAACTATACAATCTCCCACAGACTTTAGGGGGCGTGTCAGCCTCACACAGGCCATGTGTTGGCTAGTTGGTCATGTGACACCCCCCCTATTATATAATTATATACACATACTCCTTAAAAAAGAAGGGACAAAAAATACATTATTAAGACGGTGTTTTCCTTTATACAGACTCTGGATTCCCACACTTTTCTCAGTCAGATCCCATTTTATTTCTACCCCTTGGCTTTAATTTACACAACTGGTCATGTAGTCACACCAATATTCATATGACTGCTTAGCCTACTTTATATGTCTGGGGTTAGGGTTTATGGCGAGCTTTTTTATACTTAATGTGTTTTTATCTCCCATTACATCCAAATAATGCTCCTATAATAGGCCCATTCCCCCATATGACTGTTTTTGTGTATTCTAATAATATAGTTCAGGTTTATTATAGTTGAGAGAGTTGTATATAGTTATAGAGTTGAGTCGTCGGCTAGCCTACTTTATCAAGAATCCATCCTGACATTTAATGAGTCCGCTGCTGAATCCTTCTGCTAAATATGAGTCGTGAAGGGAAATTTCATTTCGGTCTGCTGATAACTGCCAGAAGATAACTGCCTCTCGTCTCAGTTGGACTCAAAGACCTCGGATGCATTTTTTTTTTTTTTTTTTTTCTATAAAACAACCACTGGTCTGCTCTCAGGAAGTACGTATGAATATTAATATGGATGCGAATACACAGTGAGGATGCCCAGCGCTTGAACCAACACAGCGCGCTGATATCTGCGCATCTTTGTTTTGACATTTTATTTCTGTTCGTGCTTGAACTGAAAGCATGTTTCTTTTGTGGAGGTCGCGCTGGAGCCTCTTTTGAAGCCCACAAGGATGGCGTTGTACCTGAGTGTTTGCAGAGGAACCTTTTGTAACGTCGCATTGAATTGCACCATGGTTTTCAATCAGATCTCACACCGGCCAGGCTACACCGAGCCTCGGTAGCCTACAGTCAGTGCGCTGTTTATCATAAAAATGGAAGACCTTTCGCGTCAAGAAAAGGCGTCAGTCCGGTAATATGCGTCTGAATAACTGATTTTTCCTTCCCACGTCAATTGACACATCTGGGAAAGGATTTTTTTCCTCCCCTCCAGTCTACCAAGACAGCTGTGTCATCAACAACCGGCGTGGTGTTGTTGTTGTTGTCTGATTTTTACGAGCCTGGGCCACTGGATATCGGCACTGTCTGCCTCTGCGCCAGCCATAGGCTACCCCGTTTCAAAGGTAGGTATCACACCTTCGTTAATATTATGTTTTCGCTTCATGAATCTCCGCATCAGTTGCTTACATCATCTAGCCATATAACCAGCTGTCATAGTCAAAATGCACTGTCTGCCTAATTAGCAGCAGAGAATACGACGCTGTATTGCGGAGGAGATACGGGCCTGATGGCATTTTTACGCGTAAAAAAAGGTTGACAGTGAGCCGCTGCGTGTTCACAAGCCAAATTATTCAACCTTGAAGCCTCACAGCCCATGACGGCGAATATAAGGCCTGTATTCTGACTCAAAACACAAAAGAGATGGGAATATATGGCAACACCGACCGCGTAATGCAACCCACAGCCCGCGTTTAAGTTCAGTCGTGACAGACCTTATAAATATTTCACTAAAAAACAAGCCTCAATCAGCTGACTGTTGATGCTGGAGCATGCACGGCGTTATTAATCAAATACCTACACCCCATCAGTGTCAGCGTGAGGAGCCCCATTCTGCAAGGCCATGATGGAAAACATCTGCATGTTTTCGGATAATAAGAGTGTAGCAGGGTTGTATGGTGCGTGTGTGAATGGGCGGTAGTTACTCTGATTGTGAATACGCTGGTGATGCTTGTGTGTTTGTGCGCAGCCAGGTGAGGATGTGTTGGCGCGTCTTTGAGGTGCGGGAGAGTCAGGCGTCTGGATGAGGAGAGCCTCGATCATCACATGTGTTTTTTATTTTTTTTATTTAAAAGATGATACCCGATAAACTGCCGCAGTTTCACACCTTACATCCTGTATGAGACGATCCACAAGGATCGAGGGGTTGGGAAATAAACGTGAAATTAAGGTTAGTCAACACTGCTTCTTTCCC
This sequence comes from Perca flavescens, assembly GCF_004354835.1. Taxonomy (NCBI): domain Eukaryota; kingdom Metazoa; phylum Chordata; class Actinopteri; order Perciformes; family Percidae; genus Perca; species Perca flavescens. The sequence continues at coordinate 13,536,639 of NC_041343.1, forward strand.
CCCTTTTCCGGGCGTGACAGCCACTCAAAACGACCATCACACACACACACACACTGGGAGAATTCTTCGTCACCACCCCACCACAAGCTTAAATGAAAACGTTTGTTATAGTTATTCTATACCTGACTGGCTTTAATATCCCTTTCAGTGGTTGGAAGAATCAGAGTAGGCTGCTTAATTTGGCTGGAAATGTTATATCTAGATTGAATGGACATTTTATTTTTGAAATAAGCAGGAATCTCAGTTAGTACTGCTACAAAACAATGTGAGATTTTAAAAGGACTGGGTGCAAATATCACAAAACTGCAACTTCTACTGAATATAACAGACATTCCTATGTGAATGTAGAAACAGGATGATGGTTTTTCTTTAGGGATGAAGCACCAGCGTGTTGGATACTTACTATCTGCCTGAAATTGAACTGAAATATAAAATGAAACTAATTACCAGTCAGTCTTGTTTGACCTTGGAGCAGAATATGGTAGAACATCTTCCTATGACTTTAAGTCCTGCTTAGGCTAACAGATACAGATACATCTGATCTGATATGTGACTCTTATGCTGTTTGGTTTAAGCACATGTTGGTACAAATAGAGGGGAGTGGGCATGGTTTTGAGCAGCTGTGGGTTTGGGGTCATTGAGTGCAGGCTGTGAGCCACACATACTGTGCAGTGTGTCTTAAATGCAGAAACAAAACCAGGGCCCGCACAACCTATCCTTGCTTGCCTGGTGATCCCAAATTCAGTCCAGAAATGTGATTAAATCAGGAAACCGCAACTGTATGTGGCAGCAAATAAATGGCATGGTGATATATGGTGATACTTTGGTTAAGAGTTAATCAAATTTGGCAGAGCTCATGATGTATTTACGGAAAGAATAAAAATGACCAGTGTTTTCAATAAAGGAGAAAGGATTCTGACTACATTTGAGCTTTTCACATGAAGTGGATGATTCAGTTGCTCTGACCGGCAGTGTAGGCCTACATCGTGTCTCATTCCAAAAAGGATGAGCAATTCAGTATTAAGTTTGGAAGATTGAATGAATACACCAATATAGTGGAGTCAGAGAGGGGGCGAGGGAAGGCCCACACAGGGCCAGAGAGGAGAGGGACTGATGGATGTGCGACATGCGTGGCAGATGCTGACATTTTAAGCCCATTTCTCTAGTGGAGTGGAAACCCTTGTCTGGATGAGCAGTAATGGATTTTTTTCTTCTTTTCTTGCTGTGGATTTCTCGGTGCACCCAAAAAGATTGTTTCCCTAGAGTTTGAGCAGCAGCAGTCAATAGGTTGGTAAAAGTAATATATACATTTATGGCTACTACTGTCGTGCAGATATTTCAAAATCAATACCACTGTAGACGTGTTTAGCTGGCTTCGGTGTGCATTGTTGTTTCTTTAAGGGGAGAACAGGTGCTCCATCTGTGGTTTCACCATCCTGATTCTCTCAGCTGTGTCAGAGGGAGATGGCATGAGAAATGATGAAGACTTGTTTCCACTGCAGCACATGGGCAACATGAGTGACTGCTATTAGGATTTATAAACTGTGCTTCTGGCTGTGTGTGCAGGTTTCATTGATCATCCCAATGGAACCATTTCTGGTTATTTGGGTCTGAGAAGTAATTCACTTTGTTTACTACGAGTAGAAAAGATGACTGTTTAGCTCAGGGGAAAGTTTGCCCCTAGTGGTTTTGGATTGAATCTTGCCACAATTTTCTCTCTCATCACTGTGCTTCGCTTCCCCCTGTATGTTCATGCTCCGTAAATAACACTCAAGTAACAGTGATTGAATAGCTCAGAAGAGGTGTGTGTGTGTGTGTGTGTGTATATATATATATATATATATATATATATATATATATATATATATATATATATATATATATATATATATATATATATATATATATATATATATATATATATATTTTTTATATTTTTTTTTTTTCAACCAAAATAATAAAACAGTGCTCCACATTGTCCTATTCCAGCTTATCAAATGGGAGGGTGTGCTGCTTCACTTTGTCAAAATAGTAAACTGAGTAAGTTTGGGTTTTGGACTTTTGGTCAGACTAAACAAGACATTTGAATACGTCACTTTGGGCTCTGCAAAGTTGTGACTGACATCTTTGTCTCAGTACTGGAATCCGTGTAACTCCATACTAATGATGTCTGTTTACGTCCGTGTCCGCTCAGAGATGATGGGGAAACTGTCGAGATGAGGTGACTTTAAGTGAAGTTTATATTATTCCTCTTCATGTGTGTAGAAGTTGGCTGTTAGCTTGGAATTGTATATATTATGGAGGTGTTGGTTGAGTGGCATGAGATGTTCTTTTTTTTTTTTTTTTAATCAACAAGCTTGTTAATCTATTAATGAAGCAGTAGACTTCTTCCAGGGGTGTTTCATCTTGCTATTGAATTTCCTCGTATGCAAAATATAGAACACTTCTAATTAGAAAGGGAGTTAGCAAAGCTGATGTATGTTTTTGTTTCATAAAACTATTTCATTCAAAAGTGGAAAAAATATTGGTGAAAATTGAAACCGTAGAGATATCCTGACTTTGGATGACACTTGTAAGACTGGATCCTACACTTCCCATAATGCATCTCAATAAAAACCCTTGTGATACGCTCACTTCCTGGTAAACTTCATGCTCCCAGGTTGAAACACAGGCTGTATGTTATAAATGTATGAATGAAGACCGAGCTTGGATAACCCTGGTGACATCGGTGTGACATCATCAGGGTCATTTTCTCAGACTTCAGGTGCTCAAAAAGCTAACATCAGACACTTGTTTTCACAAAATAAAAAACCATGAAAATGTGTGGAATGCCCCTTTTGAATCTTAAACCGTCTGTCACTAATGTAGGCAAAATCGAATTCATTACCTAAATTACCGTTTTAGGTTTATATTAGTATTGTATATTATAATGATACAAATTGTTGAATCCCGCATCAATATTAAACCCTGCTAAATTTCTTGTCACAGTGTTTTATAAATGGGTGTAAAGGTTCTCTCTGGTGGATCCTTGATTAAAGGGAATGCCATTTACCAGTGGTATCCTGGGTACAAATCCTGCCTTGGACATTGTTAGATGTCCTCTCCCTTTGTCTTCTGGCTCTCCTGGCTCTTTATTAATATGCTGTCCAGTAAAGAGAGGGACACAAAAAAAATTGAATCCCATTTGATTTTTTTTTTTTAAGCTGTGTCTACAACTCTGAACTCCTCCTCTCTAAACAGATATAACAGCATACATAATTCTTGCTCTGCTTTAGAAATGATTTGTAATCTATTTGCCTGATAGCTTTCTATTTTTTTTTTGTAACATGATGCACTGGATGTAGGGGCTGAAAAAAGCATTGTGAAATTTGAAATGGACAGACATCCCATGCACCCACTTGCTCTACAAATAGGCTACCCACTGGCTTCTTATTACTTTATTTGGGAGCTCCCTTTGTTTGTTGGCTCGCTGGGTGCTCCATAAGGTCATACATGCGTGTCCCTTGTTTGACCGGAGAATGTCTGGGATGTACATGTCCAAATTAACCAGTGAAAATTCAAATTAAATGCTCCCTTTTAAAATGCTGTCTTTCTGGTCTGTAAGCCTCTTACAGCACCCAAGTCTTCATTGCAGTGTGTAGTCAAGAGTAATGATGTGTGGTAATGATTTCCTTGAGGCAACTCATCTTTGTTCATTCCCCCTCTGTTTCCTTCTCATTAAACCTTTCATAACCATTCGCATGGTACCATGCAAAATAAATAAAGTGAGGAGCCAATAGTTACTCCTCTCTTGTTGGCACAGAGGTCCCAGTCTCAAGCCATGTTAATCACTACCTATTTATATGTATCTGTGCAGTATCTTTCACATGGATAACCATGCAAGTATTTGGGACAGAAAGCAATATGTTTACATGTGTTCGTGTGCCATTTATCTTTTTATTTTTTTTATTTTTATTATTAAGAAGCCCTTAGCATAGTCATTTAAGCATCATTATGTGAGAACAGTAATTGGCAAGAAAAGGAGTTACTAGTGGAGCACGTTGTAGCTCTATTTTGAATTATACATGTTTCAGCATGGATAAACGGTCCACAGTGGCTTAGAGTCATGTGTTATTGTCCCTATTCTCATTAAAGACACTCAGTAATTCACCAAAGACCTTCAAAAGACCTTGACTAACTAAATCATTAGGAGGCAGTAACATATTTTTCTGGCAGCTGTGTGTTGCAAACAGCGAAAATCTATGTTCCACATCATTGTTATCCTAACATGTCACTGCCTACGAGGGTCCGAAACTGACGTGGAGCATAAAGCCGCCTACACGCTTTAGGCGGCAAAACCGCTTTGCGCTGGCCGTTCTGTTGATTTCCTATGGGGAGAGCAGTGCTCGGATTTGCCGCTTTGCGCTGCGCTCAAAGTTCAAATTATTTCAAATTTGACCTAGTTGGCGCTGACCTTTCGAAAGCGCAACCGATGAGATAACAGCTGTCGTTACCTAGCAACGGGAAAAAGCTTTCTTGCCACCCTCGATGGCGAATACCTGTGCTGTGCTTTGCTCTCTGCGCTTTGCTCTGCGCCCTACCTAGCGGTGCGCGCAGAGCAAATCGCTTATCATGTGTAGGCGGCATAATGGTTGCAGAAGTATCGCACAGGGGCAATTCATTCATTAAAGGTCACCAGCAAAAACTCAGGGTTCAGCAACCATATGTGAAATAGGCAAGTATACACAGTGAATTTAGAAATGCAAATCTGAATGCAGGATATGCAAGTATGTGTTGTAAATGTCAGAGCAATCTTTATTTTAGCTGAAAAGAATCCCAGCTGATTGATTAGATGTCAGCAGAAGGAGCTCCAACTTTGATGATTCAAATACAAACATGGATTTAAAGGGGCTCAGAACTATTCAGAACTTAATATAGCAGCAAACACATATTTGCTGTAGTGGAGTAATGGTGTCTTAACCAGAGAATAAAGTTACACTCCCTCTGCGTGTGTTGTCATCCGAGCGTCTCTATTCTTTGTTCTAATAGCGGGTCTGGCCATATGTGCATGTGGCCATGAAAAAACTTAGGTATTTCACATATTGGAGAACTGTATTAGCTGTGTGGAGGAAGTCCCAGCCCGCTGCTTTTTTAAAGTATTTCGAGTACAGCCCCTTTTTAAAGAAGGTGATCTTAGCATATATCTGTTTACATATTTTATTTTAATTTTTTATTATTATAAGCCCTGTAATAGGTTTCAATTCTGGGTAAATTAAGTTGAGAATCTGACTGATTTTTTTTTTTTTTTTTTCTCAAATGGCAATTTTTCTACACAATCAGAAATCGCAAATAAACAATGCCGGTTCAGAGCAATGTGTCGAGAACATTGGTGCATCAAAAACAATTACACGGTTGCAGCCAATACAGCAGAGGTGACACTGTACAAGTGGGAGCCACTTGGGCCAAAACAAGTCTCTACACAAGCCACTCATAATCATCTTGTTAAAGTCAATGATGTTTTTCTATCTGCTATTTTGGGGAAGTACCATATATAAGAAAACACTGCCTGAATCAGACACGCTGCGATCTGCCATTTGCCCCAGTTAGTGCCTGTTAATTGTATCACTCTTAGTTCAGTGAACAGTGGGAATGACAGGAATAGGACTTGCTCAAGTGAGACCCTGAGCTGAAAACCTGCCAATCACACCTGTAAGGCCAACAAGCCTGTACATTTTTACCACTCAAGCTCTTTATTTTCTCAAACAAGTGCATCAAAGTGTCTTAACAATATCTCTTCTTCTGAGTTACTGTCATGTTGGTGAACACTGTAGGGTCTAAACAACCTGTGAGTGTGAGAGAGTGATTATCCTGTGCAACCTACGCTATGACTCTCCTATCGGGGGATTTTGAGCACAAGGAGTAGGATGATTTGAATGTTGGAAGACCACTTGTGGCCTATATCTGGCTTTGCTAATCACACCAACGCTGCTGCTGCTGCTGCTGCTGCGCTGCTGCTGCTCAATCTTTCAATCAGAAGAAGGTTCAACTCAGCAAGTGCACCAGCAGGCTTATAATAATTTTGATGTTGTTTAATTAGATTTTTTTTAGATAGAAATGACCAGAGTCTACATGTCCATTTGCCATTCTTCAGCCTCTCACTACATATTGCCCTGCAAACAAGGCTTTCTAAGGCACTTTAAAATCTACTAGCTCTTTTTGAGATATGAGTCAAGCCCACTACAAGCTGCTGGGAGGCAAATCATGTCTAGTTTACAGTGATGTTGAGTTGATCCCTGTTTTGCTTTGGGCTAGTGGGCTTTGCTTAATTGTTGCTGAATAGTTTATGAGGTTGGTCTTGTTGGGGCAGGGACAGCCTATGTGCCGAGGGCTATGATGTTTTTAGCTTCTTTTTTTAAATCGGTGAATCAAATAAATCAAAACGATGGAATTTGAATCCGTAGACGGTAAGCACATGTAGTGAAGTCTGGCAGCTGTGGATCATAAAATAGGTTTAGCTTTGGTCCAAGCAGGTTTGATTTGGCTCAGAGAGATCATCCATGTTGTTGTGTAGAGCAGACAAGACATTCCTCACTTCCATTTGAGATAAGGAGCATCGTGTACTGTGGAAAGCTGTTGTGTTACAGTTTTTTCCAACTGCTTACACACGTTTTCAAAACTGTCTCCTTTTTTCAAAACTCTACACACAATTCCTAAAACTGTACACACAAAATGCTAAATGCCTCACATCTCCTTCAAAATGAAACACTGCATTCAAAATACCATAAACACATCTCAAAATGAAGCATTTGCATCAAATGGAACACTTTTTTTCATAATAGTAAATATATGGATATACCATGTACACACTGTTGTTCTAAATCTAAAGCTCTTTTGTCTTTCATAGGCTTATATCTACATTTACAATGTTCTAGAGAGTAATCTGCTGAAAGTGGTTGAAAAGTGCACCTGTAAAAAACAATGTAATGTTACAGTAAAACAGAAAATATTGATCACGTTAGTAAGAGTAGCACAGTGTTGTTTACAGTAGCATGAAACAAGAACACAAAAGTATAAACATATGTAAACCAAAGGTATCATTTTTAGAATAAAGTGTGTGTGTGTGTGTGTGTGTGTGTGTGTGTGTGTGTGTTGAGTGTTTGTGCCTGCTTGTGTGTCGGGGCGGGGGGGGGACAGAATTGTATGCACTTTGTGCAAAACAAAGTCTGATTTGTAATGCTGAAATAGTCATTAGATAGTTGCATGCAGTATGGACGCCACTATAAAGCTACTCAAGATGGGCTTCTCTCCCTGATCTCATCAGAGATGGCTCTCCTTCTTACTCTTCTTCCCTCGTCCTCGTCCTCGTTGTTATCCCCTCTCTCTTCCTTCTACTCCTCTTACTCTCTGTCTATTGTTGGCATCCATTTTTCAAAACTGGTAATCAGACCTTGGACCTTTGTATAGGCCTATACTAAAGCAATGATTGGTGTGTGTGTGCCCTGGTAAATAAGTATAGCATTTTGATTGGCTTTGTTTAGAAATGGATAGCAAGTCACTTCCTGTTAGATTTTTGTGTCTTAGGTAGAGAATTGTGTGTAATGTTTTGAAAAAAGTGTTTTATGCAATTGAAAGATGAGCGAAAGGCTGAGAAATAGCTTATGGTTTTGGAGATTTGCTGGGTAGTTTTGCACTTTGAGTGAGAGGTTTCAAAAATCGTGTGACATGAAAAGATTTTGTGTGTAAGCAGTTGGAAAAAACTGTAAACGTGCACCATTACTTATCTGACATACAGTGTGAATTTCTATATGATCAGTATTTGTTTAATAAATATCCAAGAAAAAAAAGAGACAGTGGGGCAGGCAATATTGCTGGGTAATCCACATCTAAAATAAGTCAGATCTTGGTTAGAGAGGGATGCTGGCTCAGTGAAGCATGTGCAGCTGCAGAGTGGAGCTCTTCCCCTCATGCACGAGGGTGAGAGTGGAGTTTACTCTAAGCTTACTCTTTTCCCTGCAGCGCTATACATCACAGTCTGGGTTGCACATCCAAATATAAAGAGCAAACTAGAGTTTACTCACTGTCCTGAATAATGTCTTTGTCCGTCACACCACGTGTAATGGAGACTGTCCTCCTTCCCCGAAAAACGCCTGCATAAGTCCTTTGTTTAAGTTTCAATTACGAGCCATATTTACGTTTACAGTGACAGTGCCCTTAGTGGCCGTAGTAATTCTGATGGGAGCCAAGCAGGAGGTAAGTTGACGAAGTATAAGAGCCCATTATACATCCATGATAAGAGCACGTAAATCATAGATGAATTATATTAGACGCAAATCCACGCTCAAATTGAAGTTATGTGTGTGGCAGGTGGTCGATGGGTCAAAAAATCACAGGACTTTCACGCAGGAGACCCAGCTTTGGGTCCCGTTTGTTTGTTTTTTTTAGCTTTATGGAACAAACAGAACTATGTCACGTTCTGCGTCACGTGCGTAGCCTGAAGTGAAGTAAGTAGCGAATGTCCATGATTTTAACCCAAACCATGATTTCTTTCCTACACTTTAAGTAGATATTGTGTATAAACGTAACCCAGCTGCGACTGTTTCACAACGTCAACGGCGTGTTTTAAACTGCAAGCATTACTTTTAGATTTAAGGGCGGTAAATGCTCCTGTGGGTCTGATTTCCTGGCACCGCTAGGGGCGCTAATATATGAAACACTCCTATGGGTCATTTTAGAGCGTAGGAATAAACAACCTATATCGTCGTATTGTTTGGAGGACTTGTTATTGCACACAGTGCTCATGCTGAACACATTCTAAGGATTGCTTTCTTGATTGATTTCATTGTTCAATTTTCGTTTCTTCTCTCTGTCTCTTTCCTGCTTTTTTTTTCTGTGATGTGAAAGTTTTGAACCCTTTACAGCAGGGATCGCCAACATGGTGCCCGCGGGCCTGTTCTAAAAATGAAAAATGTAATATTGATATCCGTTTCCCACCTTGTTAAGTCATTGTTGATACTTATTGTGAGAAATCATTAACATGATCAGTGTCTTCACAAAGATGAGAATCATTAATCATTAATAATCATCATATATAACTAAAGGCAAACTGGGCACATTTGTTATTTCAGAAGAGTGTATCAAACTGGTAGCCCTTCGTATGACTCGGTACCCATGAAGTAGCTCTCAGTTTAAAAAAGGTTGGTGACCTCTGCTTTACAGTATATGTGCGACAGAAAAAGTAAACATGAAATTAATGAAAACGTGTCCAGTGTTGTATAAGGGCATTTGGAACTGTAAGCTGCTAAGTGTTCATGTATGCTAAGTGCAGTGGGTCACCTTGGTTACTGCAGATTCTAGCAGAAGATGATGAAGGCAAGGGCAAACTGAGGTGGGAAATGGGGATCGGGGGTCATACACTGGCTGTCTCTTTTTGACCGGCGAGCTAATGATGAGTATTGCGTTATTTATTATTTCTATAGCATGTTATACTCTGTAACTGCAGCTCTACACATTTTTAACTATTAATGATGCACACATTATACAGATGTTTACTTATGCAATCACACGCCGACAATAATAGATTCATTTGATGGCAGGAAAGGTGCATAGTTGAGACAAACACTAAGCATCTCTGCAAGTTTGTCGTGGCTCAAAGCTGTGTCCTGGTGGTAGCACAGGACAAGGGGGAACAGTGAAAGCTTTTTTTTGTAGGGTATTTTTGGTTGCAGTCCATGAAAAATTTAGTGGTTACTCAGGTTGTACAACGCTAAGGAGGAGAATCCAAAGAGTGCAAAGTGTTGTGCATGTATATTTAAGTAAGTGTATTTGAGTTTTTGACCCCAAAAAGAATGATGCAACATGATTTATTCCACGTGACCATTCTTATAAAATACAAAAAATATTACTTACTTATTTTTATGTGCAAAACGCCAGAAAGAGGTCAAGAGAAAAACTGTGCAAAATTCGTCTATGCCTCTTATGTGCCTTCCATCCCTGGCCTTGAGTGATGCATCAGCCTCTACATCTTCCTCCTCCTCCTCCTCCTGTCCATTCTCATCAGCCACAGGCGTTTTTACTGCACAATGCAATATTGTAGAGCATTCATCACACAAGAGCAGCACATGAAGAAAGAAAGAGAAGTTGAGGCAATGCTCTATAGCAGCAAAGGATGACTTCTGGTTTAGTGATGCACAATGAGGGAATTATTTGAATAATCTCAATTGTTTTCTTACCACAGACACATTTTAAAATACATAATAATTAGGCTCAATGTGCAAAAAAAAATGTATAATCTGCGCTGAGATTTTTTCACAAAATGCATTTGTGCCTGCTGAGTAGGTCAGAATATCTAGTATATGAACACTTTTTGTGAGATTGGAGGAGCGACCCAGAGCAGGCTATAGTTAGGACAACAAGACACAAGAGGGAGCGTTGTACTACCATAGTAACAGACAGAAGACTGGTCACACTACCAGACGCATCTTTCTGGTTGCTTGGATTTTCAAGCGGGTTTTACCATAGGTCACTGTTTTATTGTTAGGGGAGCTGGACTGATTTAGTTTTTGTCCTAACTAATGTGTAAAAGCCAACAGAGCATGTTGCTTGAAAGGTTTTCTGGCCTGCAGGTCGACCTCGCAGAGTCCAAGCTTTCCAATGTCTCTAAGTCTGCCTGTGCCATACCGCTGTCAGAAGATTGCAACATCCTGATCCAGTTTACCTTCTTTTTTGGCAGGAATTACATGTTCCAAAGGTATGTGTTGTTAAATTGAGGTAAATGATCATCTTTCATACGGCCAAACTCAGCACTTTAGATGGACAGGCAGTCCTTTAGACCCCAAAACGGACATAAACATCAAACCCAGTATTTGGAGAAATAAAAGTGATGATTCAAACAATGAAATGGGGTGATTTGGTTATGTCACGCCTAATTCTCAAATTTTGAAAGGAGCAACTATTGCGTCCTTAGAGAGCTGTAGGCCGATACCTGGATCATGACATCTTGCTAGCAAATAGGTGAACTTTACACCATCACTCTATTGGTGAGGATGTTATGAAAGGTTGAGTGTGTCAGTGTTCCCTTGATGTGTTAAGGGATATCCTGTCCACATCAGAACACCTTCTGCTAATTGTTAATGCTTAATGGTGTGATACCGCATAAATCCTCTGACTGACCAAATGTTTAGGACAGTATCTCACATTGCAAGTTGAGCTTCTGTGAACCGAAAGTGTGAGACATCTGGCCGTTAATATTTTGCCAGCATAACTTTATCAGCACAAAGTTAACTTTTGGAATACGAACTAGTCTTTGACACTTTCTCAGAAGGGAAAAGTTAGAAATTTTGTAAAATATGCTTATTCTCTTTGTTGCAGAGAGTCAGATGAGAAGATTGATATCACTTATATGTTTGTGCGGTAAATACCCTGTTAGCTTAGGACAAAGACTGGAAACAGACTTGCTCTGCGTGTCCAAACTTTTTGACTGGTACTTGTTTGTAAACATTAATTTTCCGTTTCACTCTATTACTATGCAGCTTTTAAACTTATTCATTATGCCTTAGTTATTAATGACAATCAATGGACAGATATCATTGGCACGACCATGCTGCAACCCAAAATCACAGTCACCACCCAAGATGTGCTTTAAAGAGTTTGAAACCGATACGTTGTGCATTGTTTGAATGTGAAAAAGTAGATACCAACCAGATGTTCAGGAAATGAATCCTCTGCAGACCTTAGTTCCTGGCACTGGTCAATATTTATCTTCTGAAAGCAGGTTTTGCTTTGCCAACCGTGGTGATAAAATGACACATCTTGTCACGTCATACAAGCCTCTTCGCTAGATGACTGTTTGATAAAGGAAAATAAAGATTATAAACAAGTGGCTGGGAACGTTTTACTTACCGAATTATGTACTCCTTAGCCGTCTCATGCTTTTGTTCAGACCATCGAGCACGTGGAAGTTGGTGTTTGACAAGATCAACACGTGAGCATTTGTTCGTAGATCAGTGATCACAACCAGGTGGGATTTCATTGAGCTCCTGTTTTTAGTATTCCAGTCTTAATATTTTATTCTCCAAGCTCACATTATTCTAATCTATCTCGCTTCAAGGCTCTCTTTCCTACTGCGACAGGTGATAAAATGTTACTATGCTGCGAACATCTATACCTGATTTTCATGCTTAATAACCGACTTCTTAAAGACTTGCAGCTGATGTGACAGGAGGGATTCAACTGACAAATAAAATATTTCAAATCAACCTTGAAAGCATTTATAATAAAATGTCATGTTATTCCTTTAAATTTATTAGACAGATTTCCTATTTTGGATGGACTACTTATGTCGAAGTAGCAGCCTTTGCAAGGTCTAGAGTGTGCAGTGTAGCTCAGTACATCATGAATTCAGCAGCAAGGTTGTATGGTTGCTATTGGAGAAGGATGCTATCTTCATTTAAGATACCTGAGATAAATTGTTAGTGGGGCATCGGGTACAAATGTAGCAGCAGTGAAGTTTAACCCGGGGATCATCACGTATGACGAGGCTGACGTCCTCCTTTGTTGCATATTCAGTGGTTAAGGAAGAGATGCATGGCTGACAGTGTTGCTAGGAGACCACACACAGCGACTAGTGTGAGGCTTGATTTCACCTCCCTCCCCCATTCTTGTAGTCTGCCTGCCTTTCACTGTTTTTCTATCCTCTCTTCCTCGCCTCCATTTGCTTATTCCCTCCACTCTCATGTTCCCTTCCTCGATATTCCCTTCCATCAGCCTGTCTCCAGTTTTACATTTTCCGCCTAATCATACTGTATTTATCATCAGCCCGGTTGATCCCTTAGTGACTCTCTATTTATTGGCTTCCCCCATTTTTCACTGCGCCCCCTCCCATCTCTCTCTCCCGCTGCCTCGATCTCTCCTCCTCTCTTGCTGCTCATTCTTCTCCTGAACGTTTCGCTCCTGCATCCTCTCTGCCTCTCTCCTCCTCCTCTCTCCCTGTTTGTTTCTCCGGCTGAACTGCAGCAATGTGTCTGTCTGAAGTGCGATGACTGGGGTGTACCATGTGGCCGTGGGGTTAAGTTATGATACTGTACAACGGTGGGCAAAAATGTCTGTAGTATTAGGGAGAAACAGAATAAACTCAAGCATATACTGGCTACAGTTTTTTTTTTTTTACATAGAGATCCCACATCATTGATAAAATGAGACTTAAACATCGGTGGATGTACAAAATACTACCGATTTCTCCCCTACTTACTGTCACTAAATTACAACGTTTCTTTGTGCTAATTCAGCCTTGAAGGGATGCAAAAAAGCCAAACATCATAGGCCTGGGTGTGCAGGCGAAACAAGATGATGTCTAATGAACAAGATATTCTGTACTATCTGCTCTTTTAATCTAATTGCTTCTAGTCAAGAAGCTTTGCAAAGGCAAATATATCTTATGAATGCTTTTTCTGTAATCCAAAAAAAGAAGGCAGGTTGGTATTTGTAATCTTGTTTCAAATCACATGTTTTGTGGATGCCTGCAAAACACAAAGGGATAACATACCCCAGAGTAATTCGATGTGTATTTTAAATATGTTTTGTGGAAATATTGCCCCAATGGCCAGGCCATGTCTGTGATGTGTCCCTCCACTCTGCAGTGTTACTGTCTTATGAGGTGCAGCAACACTACAGGGCCACTTGCTGAGGTGGAGGCTGGAGGGCAGAGAGCTGCAGCACAAAGTGTTCCAGAAGTGTTAAAAAGTCAGTGGCAGTGAAAGACAAAAAGATTTTAAACAGAAGATACTTATAAAAGGAAAATCTTAAACTGCATAATATTTCACTTATAGCTTCTTTTTTTTAACACCCAAAGACTCCAAATGTTTTGCATTTCCAAATTTTTTTATTGACAATCAAAATGTTGTGTCATCAGTAGCCCACACTCAAATCAGCGGCTTAACATTTGCAATTACGGATTCACACGGTGTGTGTACGTGTGTGTTTAGCATGTATGGGGGATTAGAGTGTGTATGTGATCGGTTTGCTTATGTGCATGAATGAGTAGTCTGCAGTGTTGCATGCAGATCCAGCTAAATGAATCGTGGCTCCATCTGCCTTCTGGTTCTAATGAGAAGAAATCAAGTGACTCCTGAACCTACAGATGCTTCTGAAACAACTTGCTAAATGTTCTGAATTTACTTGGGATTTAAAGTGACTTGATCACAGCCAACCTATATGAGTGCACTGCATGGTTTATGTATAAACGAGGTTTGCAGCCTAGTTTGATGAGACGAACCTACCTGCAGATGTAAGATGAAGCTCTCCTGGTTCTTGTAGCTCGGCTAATAACACACCAACCCACAGCATGCAATGCGGCAATCGCAGGGCTGCCCGCTCAGCCGCCAGATCCTCAAAACCCATATCAAAGCTCCAGTTATCAGTAGCCCAACCTACAGTTGCAGCTCCCTAACCTAATTAACATTGAGTCAGCAAGCATGGCAGAAGCAGCGGTCATGGTTTAGTTAAGGGCTGTGGGATACAAGAATAGCAGTAGCCACGCTGACACACCGGATGACACGCTGGGCTGTGACAGAAGAATCCCACATAGCTACACAGCTCAACATGCTGCCTGGACCAGGTGAGGGTCTGATGCTCCCACTGTGCATTGTGAGGGATGGTTTAGATATTTTAGTAAGGGCGTTGTGCAGTTTATTTTTTTTATTTAAGCATTATTTTTTGGGCTTTTTCGCCTTTTATTTATTTGACAGGACAGCTAGGTGAGAAAGGAGGAAGACATGCAGGAAATCATCACAGGTCGGAATGGAACCCTGGACCTCTGCGTCGAGGCATAAACCTCCAAGGATATGTGCGCATGCTCTACCCACTGAGCCAACCTGGCCACGTGCAGTTGTGGTTTAAGTGGTCTTATATATGTCCAGAATAAGAAGAGCTATTACACAGCTGGAAAGTGTAAATGTCATGTATATTTTCTGCCCTTTACATGCTGCTTGCATCTTTGGTCAAGGTATATAAAAGCAAAATTATCATTGAACTTGATTCACATGCAATACCTGGCAATATGAGCCATTCAAACTATTAACCAACACCGAACCTTAATGCATCTCAGTGACTGATTCAGTTTTGTGTACCAACACTGCTGCAACTCAAAGCAAACTGATGCCAGAAGCACCAATAATAATGCTATACTGTCCCCCACTAAAAAAACTCTGTTGCTATTTATGATGGAAAAACACTGGAAACATGCATCAGCTGACAGCTGTGCTTTTCTTAGCCAATTGCGTTGCACACTCACATTCTCCAATGTGAAAACACTGTTGGGCCCTCCGATATCTGCCCCACAACAAGCCTGACTTCTCATGGGGTGAGCGTGAGTAGGAAGCTGTTCATGCGCTACATATGACAAACCACATTACTGTCTGGCTAGCAGACAGGCTTAGCTAGGCCAGGGCCTGCAGCCAGAGACGCTCTGCAGCTGAGTTACCATGCTTACTCAAATATTCATAACTGGATAATGAAAGTATAGTTTTCATGTGATACACTTGAGGTTGGGGTAAACAAAACTGCATCCTTCATCATCACGCATCACTGTGTCTCTGCTTTGAAGGCTGCCAGTTGGAGTAATGGGCAGGGTTGTTCGTAATGACACAGTGAGCATGATAAGCTATGACTCCCCCAAAGTTCTGGCTGTAATTTGGGTTTGATTATTTGTTTCATTGTGCGTCGCCACATCTCAAAGTAATCACTGTCAATCTTGTCAGCTTGCAAGTAGGCCAGGGGAGCTGTTAAACATGTTTTTTTTTTAATGATTAATGAGCTTAAACATTGCCCTTGTTTCTTTTTGTTTAGGTGAGTTGGAGGAGGCTGCCTGCGACATACGTCCCCTTCTCCAGAGACTTCTTCTATACCATGAGCTCTGGCTCTGCCCAGGATGTGGCAGTCGAGCATTTCCTGCGTGACATAGAGAGGCGAAGCAAGCGGCTACACTGCGCTGTGAGAGGCTGCGAGGAGGAGCGACCCCGCAGCGACATGAACCTGCTGTATCGTAAGAGCCGTTTGGACTGGAGGCAGAGGGACCAAGAGGGAAGTAAAAAGAGGTGAGAGGATGAGCTCACAGCAGCTTTGCATATATGGGATTACATTAGGGTTCCGTTCAGTGGGAATATAAACCTCTTAGCCGGCGTGAATGAGTTTAATTTCAAAATCTTAATTCCATGCAAAGTTCATGAAGTCACATGGGTTTGCCTGAAAAGTCTTGGACAAATTTGCATAGTAGAACTTCATAATGAACCTAATATGTTGTGTGGATCAGATAAACCACTATAATATCAGCTAAATGACAGGGGGCAAAAGGGGGCCAAAACCGACGAAAAAGAAAATTAGAGTTGTTGCCTAATTTGTCTCAATACATATGTAATTATTTTGTATTTACATACAGTACTTTCATCAAAGGTTCTAACCTTTATGCTTAAGAGAGACCATTTGCCTTCATTCACAGCAATGTGTTCATTCATTCCTTTTTATCTTGCCAAAAAGTACATTTCATGCACTACCACAATGATATGTAAAGTTTTCTTACAAAGGAGTGAATTGAAACCCTTTCCTGTTTTGAGTTTATATGAAATAGTGAAGTGCAGTCTTGAAGCTCAGCCTGCCAGCTGTGGTGGAAAGTAAGTACATTTACTCTAGATGTACTTGTACTGTACTTAAGTATTTCCAGTTTATGCCTATTTTTACTTCTACTCCTCTAAATTTTAGAGCACAATATTTTTCTTTTTACTCCACTACATTTATCTGGCAGCTATACCGCTAAAATACAACACTAAAGGACTAAACCCGTGGTTCCCTGTGATCTCCCTGTGTTTCCTTGTCATCTTTCAGATGCCTATGAGTTGTAAGCAGTTTCACCAAATAAAGATTTACCCTCTAATCTTTTCAGATAGTTTGAGGCCCAAAGAAGTCAAATTATCCAATTTGTCACAAAAAGCTTAAAGGTTAAATAGCAGTGTTTAAAAAAAAAAAAAAAAAAGCTACAACAGTACAATGCTACTTACGCATGTATTCATTCTAACAACCTAATAATGTCATATATGATAATATAACATTCTTTGGGCAGAAAGAGTACTTTTACTTTTTATACTTTAAGTACATTTTGCTGATATACTTTTGTAGGTTTACTTAAGTAGGATTTTAAAAACACTCACTTGTAATGGAAATTGTTGTATTGGGACTTAGAATCTGAATACTTTTCCCTCCTGCCAGCCCTGTTTCAGTAGGATTGAGGAGGTGTGTGTGTGTGTGTGTGTGTGTGTGTGTGTGTGTGTGTGTGTGTGTGTGTGTGTGTGTGTGTGTGTGTGTGTGTGTGTGTGTGTGTGTGTGTGTGTGTGTGTGTGTGTGTGTGTGTGTGTGTGTGTGTGTGTGTGTGTGTGTGTGTGTGTGTGTGTGTGTGTGTGTGTGTGTTTTTCAGGGCTCTTATTTCTCCACCATTACAACACAGTTAACTGCTGATGCATCTGGTCCAGCTTTTCTCTTTGGATGTCTTCCAGCAGAAGTGAAAAGTAATCATAATAAATCACAACACAGACTAAGTGCTGGTCTTGTCAATAATAATAATTATAGTAATGATAATCATAATAATGTATTTCAGGTCAAATTAAATCAAATTTATTCAAACTGCATTTTACACAGACATGCTGAAAGACACTCAATCATCAAAACAGACAAATGTAATTATATTAGAAGTAATTCAAGCACTCTACAAAAGTGGACAAAACAGGTGTCAACAAGATCACACTCTGAACCTCAGTTTGGTCGTGAGAGGAAGTGTGTGTTTCCCGTGAGTGAGTGAGTGTTCTCGTGTATCTGCGCATGTGTTTTGGGGACAGAGGAGAGATATGTAGGCTACTGTTCAAATGCGAGTCACCTAATAATTCACAAAATTCGCAGAGGAAAGGGAGAAAGTCAATGACAACAACTCAGGTTTGTTTAGAAGCCTCGGCCAGTGCTTTCTGACTCACAGCAGTAATTGGAGGCCCTGGTGTTGGCAGCAGAGATCAACATCATGGCAGCATCAAGCCAGTGGAGGTGTAGAGCAGCAAGTGGGACAGCGGGACATGATGAGCGATGAAAGCAGAGCTGAGCTTTGCCAGAGCAGCAGAGGTGAGAAGCAGGACATAACCAGTGATGATTACGAACAGTGCAGGGTCAAGGGATGAAACCACACAGGGAGGAAAGGATGGAGACCAAATGGACTAGAGGCAGAAGGGGTGGAGGAGGGACAAAGGAAAAAGTATGAAGGGCACTGGTAGACAGTTTGAGAGCTCAAGGCCCTCGGGAGAGAAATCACATTTATAAAGCAGAGACAGCTGTGGAGATACTGAATGGTAAAGAAGTGAGTTTCAATATGACTTTTAAAAATAGAGACTGTTTCTTATGGTGCTAATACAGGCAGACGGACTATTCCCAGTAGTGACAACTGGTGGAAGAAAACCTCTTTTATTAATTCTTGCACAGAATTATGAGACCAGTGTGAATGGACTGGCATGGCACGTCCAGTGTGTATGCAGATATATGAAGGACTAAAAAAGCCCTGCAAGTCCCTTTAACGCAATTCTGTAATTGATATTCAGTTAGACAAAGAGGGGTGAATGAAAGATGAATTAAAAGATTTTTAAATTATCTATCTAAATTTAAATTTCAAAGGGATTCATAATATAAATCAAATACTGGATAAAGTGATACATTGATGGGGACAACAACAATGGCATTTCTGAAAATGTGTGTGTGTGTGTGTGTGTATATATATATATATATATATATATATATATATATATATATATATATATATATATATATATATATATATATATATATATATATATATATATATTATAATTCCAATTGTATCAACTAATTGTCCTGATACTCTGAATTCTGAATCAACTATATAGTGAGATAAAGAGGGATCAAGTCCAACATTCACATTCCTGTTACGTCCCTTTTATAGAGACATCAAACACACAGAAGAGATTTGTTATCCAAACCGTAACATCTTAACCACATGGTTCAAAGCGCTTTCAGGCCTTTTAAAACATGTTCTGAATGATTTGAGCTCATTCAGTTTGTTATTAATACAATTTGTTGCAGCTGTCATGGCAGCTGAATGTGAATGTATTCTTTAATGTGTCCTTGCGGCCTCAGAAACGGAGAAAAACAATCTTTGTCATATAAATAGAAAACTTGAAAGTCAGTGTCTAACATGACTTGCGTTTCAGGCAGACAAAAACAAGGATTTTCTTGTTGCGGAAGCTCCAAGAAGTTATTATCTGTGTGGTTATTCATTTGTGGACATGCAGTGATAATACAGATAAATGGAAATCTTATTTTAGTTTGGTCGCCTCAGGGGCACCTATTGTGGCGCCTGTGTGTGTCACAGGCAGGCAAACAATACTACAGTAATACTGTTAGAAGAATCAATAGACATATCTTGTGCTTTATTGCCATGAGTCAAACCACCAGGCAGTTTCACTTTTTATGTAATTTTCTTCTGGTGACAGAAGAAAATTCCAAATCAGCTTAAAACCACGCTAGAGACAACCCATAACTTAAGGCAATCAATTAAAGTGTTGTGTATTGTGTCAAATATGTCAGTAAGGTCCAACAGAATGAGGACAGCTACACACTCAATGTCAGCTGCTCAACCTTAACCCATCATAAACTTCAACAAGACACAATGTACCTGCTCTGATTTGCCCTCAAACCACATTGGATGTTCTCTAAGATAACTTTTTTTTTTTTTTATTCTTTTACAGATAATCTCATTCAGCTGTTTAAACATAACCCACTCTTAAACTTTGCCCCAAAAAGGTAAATTAGAAATAGGACGGTAGCTGCTAGGGGCAGAATGATCTAAACTGGATTTCTTCAGCAGAAGCTTTATCACCACAGTCTTAAAAGCTTTTGGGAATATCTCGCACTCTGAGGAAGAGGAGGTAATCAGGAGTCCGTCCAAAGATAAATCTAACAAAGGTGTTGTTCAAAAGGCGACAGAAGAGCAGCGGCCAACCTCAAACTGTTTGATTGGCATTGCTGTTTTTTTTCTTGGGTGAGCTGTAACATTTGTTAGAAATGATTTGGAGATACTTTAAATATATGCAGACAGAAAAAAATTCCCAATTTGGACTTTGTATAAAGCAAGACAGGAACAGTGACTTCCTAGCCTGACAAGCCAGACCCACATCAAGATGTTGGGTCTGGGAACTCACCATTGGCTGGGATCAATCCGAGGGGCGGGATAAACGGTTGTCTTTCAAATTCCCTCTGCACGCAATAGGATCGCACTACAACCAACAAGAGCAATGAAGAAGGTAGCGGAGCTAGTTGACGGATTAAACTTTTGCCGTATCCGGTCGGCAAAACTCCGAACACCTCTTCCTTTTTTAAGAATGACTTCAGTGCTGTTCTTTGTTCTTTTCTCATAGAAAAGCTAAACTCCAAGTCTTCCAGAGTCGCGGCCAAAGCCGATTCGAAAGACCGCTGTTCGCCGGCAGCAGCAGCTATCGTCTTTGTTTTCAAGTAGCAGGGAATTTACAAGGAAACGGTCATAACTCTGCCGTCATTATGTTAAGCCCGCCCACCAACTCTATACACGATGTGATTGGCCCGGCTAGAGTTTGGCTTTTCCAGCTCACAAGCCACCGGAGAGTTGATAGACCCCTGGCTGCAAATTACATTTGCTGCCGATAGGGTGTGTCTAGATTTCTAGGCTAGTGACTTCCTGTATTGTCATCATTAAGAGGTTGCCAGGCAACCAGCAGCAGCTACAGCAAGTTACTGCTCCCTGATCCCTTACTAGTCCTGTAATACCCCCCTCTCCCCAATGAGCCTTTTACAGGTGCTTGTAGTGGCAGGCCAACAGTTTCCCCTTATTTTAAGTCTTAATGCTAAGCTAAGCTAACTCTAGTTTCATATTAAGCTGATAGACACAAGAGCAGTGTCAATCTTCTCATCTCTTATCTAACTGTCGACAAGAGAGCAAACAAATGTATTTCAAGTGGCAGTCACTATCGATTAGGCACACAAAGAAAAAAGAAGCAAATTGAGAGGTGGTTTCTGAACAGCGGAGTCTTTAAACTCAGTTTGAAGAGAGTTTCTTCTGCTCGAAGAAGTACGAAAGAAAAAAACAGGAATAGCTGCTTAGCCTCTGCTCTGGGCTAATTTTGGCCCTGTGGTATCTATGTTGATTGTGAGGAGTCACAAGTACATCTCCACAGGCATTTAAGGGCACAAACATACTTTTACTGAAGCAAAGGCACTTTGTTGCTACATCATACACATACAAACCTATTCAGGCACACACACACACACACACACACACACACACACACACACACACACACACACACACACACACACACACACACACACACACACACACAGACACAGCCTCACACGGTGATTTGATGAGTGAGAAAATAGGAGCCTCTGTGTTCTGTCATGAACGGCCTCCGTTTTGCTTCTGCAGCTTGCAATGTTGACTGCAAATTGTAAGCTCCAATTGTCTTCTCCTGTGTTTCACTGCCTCACATCGCAACTGATCTAAAAGAGAGAGCTGCGTGACCCGTAGTCATGTGTCGCCATTATGTACAATAATGAATCACTTCCACACAGAATAATCTGGCATTTGAGCTGTTTAATTACACACTCAGAAACACAATTTCTTGCAGCCTCAAACGTGTAGACACAGATGTGGATATCCAGATGTGCTCCCTGTGGCTGAGATAGGATCAACACAAACCTGGAATAAGAATCAGCCTGATGAAGCTGCAATTTCTACCTGCATTGCTGCAGTCTAATATCTTTATACTTCTTGTGATGGTATTTCCACCACCGATGTGAATGCTTTTTTCCACTCTCCTCTGACATTTTGTGTAAGTGCAGTAAATTCCCACTAGCCTTGTTAATGAAAAGTCTGTTTCACAGGGGGAAGTATTTCAACCTTGTTCGATTCAAAGTTAGCTTAAAGGCCATGGAATTATCTTGTGTTGGTGTGGGGTGAAGCAGCATAACACCCCTAGAGACACCACACCATTGCAGCACCTATCTCTAAAGCAGAGAAGCAAGCAGAGGGTTATCAGAAGCCATTTTGTAACCCTTTGGCAAACTTAGCAGGGAATCAAAGCTCACAGTTTTATGTCGACAGCTTGATGCACTGACACTGATGCTGAACTGTGCTTGTAAACTGCAAGCACATATTTATATGTACTTGCATTTTTATATAGACATGATGATAATAAGCATCTGCGTGTTAATGGAATAAATGGTATATAATACATTTGACACATAAGTAACACATTTCACAGTTCCCAAAAGAAGGAATGCAATACCACCTATTCAGTAAAACGCTGCAATATTACATCTGATTTTTCAGTTGTCAGTTTTATTTGTTGTTGCGGGAGCTCGTATCATTGATTTCAAAGACAAACTATCAAATACATGAAAATCACAACTGTTCCCATGGAAACAGATTAATTGCTTTTGGCGATCATGGGAGCAGACTACAGATGTGGTCTGAGGATATAAAGCTATGAAGAATAAGGGAATTCCAGCAGTGCAGTGTACACTACAAGTACTTTGTTTTTGACAGGGGAATTGATTTCCTAATTGAATGTGTTTGAGGATGAAACAGATGTGGAGGAATTCAGATGGAAAGATATGTGAATGCGAAAGATAGAGGAGCCTCCAGGGCTTTCCCTTTAGCAGTGAAAGCCCTGCAGGCATTTCTTAAATGCAAAGGCGATGTTTGAAGACCAAAGAGAGAGTGAGGTCAATATAAAGGCTAGTACATGAATGTTTTTGCACATAACTATGATTTCTTCTTTAATATTTTTCTTCTATCCACACCTTCCCAACCCCATTTCCAAACTGCAGCTCCAACCAAAATGACCCCTCAGCCACTGTTGGCAAAGTCAGAGACTTGGCTTCTTTCCGCCGGCACTTCCGGATGGGTTTCATGACCATGCCGGCCTCCCAGGACCTGTCGCCTCACTCTTGTGCCTCGGCTATGGCGCCGCGCTCGCAGTCCTGTCATGCTGTAGGTGCCGGGGATACAAGTCTGGAGAACGGAGATTACTCTGACACCCAATCCCAACATGGTGGCCGTTGCCCCCCAGCCAAACCCAAACGTCACCCCAGCACTCGCCTCAGCTCCTCATCCAGTGACAGCAGAGGACTTATTGACACGCCACCACCTCTTGCGTCCTCCCACTCACAGGCCAAACACTCAGAGAAGAAAAATGGTAAGAAATGTGTTCTCAGGTACATGTTCTACAGAGAAAATAATCTTTTTTTTCTTGACATGCATTTTTTTCCTCCTACAGCCATGAAGAAGTCAGACTCTGGAGAGATTGGAGGAAAGAAGGTGCCTCCTTTAAAGCCCAAGAGAAGTCCTAGCACGCAGCTTTCCTTTGACCCTCTTCCTCCACGTGTGCCTCCTTCTGCCACATCCTTGCCTTTCCAGGCAGCAGACTCTCAGATTCAGACAGGAGACAGGGAGGATGAGCCGGTCTATATAGAGATGGTGGGCCAAGTGTTCACCAGAGACAGCCAGACGGCCACCCCCCACCCTGTCACCCCTGTGGCCACCACGCCTGACTCTGACTCAGAACAGAGTGAGGCCATCTATGAGGAGATGAAATACCCGCTGCAAGAGGACAGAGACTCCCAGAGACACCTCCCTTCCAAACATGAGAAACTGAAAACCTCTAAACACTTCCATGTCACCCCTTCCTCCTCCAGCAGCTCCTCCTCTCTGCCACGCCCCTCCTCTTCCTCTCCTTCCTACTCCAAACCAAAAGCTACTGTGTCAATCTCCCATTCGTCTCCTCTGCCTTCCTCTGCATCCTCTACCCCTGTCCCCCAGGTCCTCTCTACCAGTCCACACACTCCACGAGCGCCTACTCCCTACCTGCTGCAAGGAATTAAATCTGAGGCAGAGTCCAACACAAAGATCCCAGCCCCGTTTCCCAATCTTCTACAACACCGACCCCCACTGCTTGCCTTCCCTCAGCCAGCAGCAGCCTCCAGCGGGGTTGGGGTGCAAAACAAGTCTACTTCTGCTAAAATGGGAACTCAGACATCCAGCGTGACTACTCAAGCCAGCACCTCCTCCTCGACTACTTCGAATGTTCCCTCGTCACTGTCGGGCTCCAAGGAGTCATCAGGAGGAAGTGCATCCCAGCAGGACAAACACAGCAGAGAGGCTCAGTTAGGGCCTGCCCCCGGACTGAGAGCCAGAAGCCACTCCACACCACTGCCTCCCTCCTCCAAATCCACCTCCCCTTTCTCCCATCACCACCACCACCCTCACCATCGTCCCTCGCACTACCATCACTATCGCAAGCCAGAGAGAGGAGACTCTCCCGCTCCAATCAAGGGCAGTTCTCAGAACCAGGCCACAGTCCAGACCCAAACCTCAAGTACAGGCAAGGAAGGCAAGTCTGTTAGTTTCCTGTTGAAGTCGGATAAAGGAGAGAGGGATAAGGATCGGGACAGGGACAGGGACAGGGACAGAGACAAGGATAGGGATAGGGACAGAGACAAAGATAGGGACAGGGATAGAGATAGAGAAAGGGATAGGGGTAGAGAAAGGGATAGGGAAAGAGACAAGGACAAAGACAGGGACAGAGAGAGGGATAAAGACAGGGACAGAGAAAGAGACAGGGATAGGGATGGAGGGCCATACTCCTTACAGATGGATCACGCTCCCTCCACATCTCAAAGCAGCACCAGCTCAACCCCTACGCCATTATCTTCATCCCAGCGTCCTCATTCTCGTCCCCATCTTCGCTCTCACACTCCTCACAGCCTGCCAGCATACAAGCCTCCCTCCTCGGACAGCCCCCTGCTGTGGACCTACCCCTCCGGTGGCTTCCGGAGACCGCCGGCTTACGATAGCCTGAGAGGAAGCGCTCAGACACCGTCTCTGCAACAGCCCTCAAGTCTTACTGGTGTAGGTGAGGGGGCATTCAAAAGCAACGGAGGGTCTTCGTCCCTCCAATCAAAAGTTGGGTTCATGCCCTGGGACAGCAGTGCCAGTTTAGCTGCAGATGAGGGATCTTACTGGCCTATGCAGAGGAAATTGTCCTTCAGCCATGGGAGCAGAGAGACAGAGAGTAAGTCAGAGGTCATCTTGAATACAGATCCTGTAGCGAAATCAGGCTTTTGAATGAATTTTATGTTCTACTCTTTGAAATATTCATTCTGTTTCTGTTCCCTGTCTCAGAGGACGAAGGCCGTGCGTGGAATGGCAGTGCTGATGCCCTATTAAGGATGGATAAGGAGGACCTCTGCATGGGGTCTCGAGGAGGCCACTCAGGCATCCCAGTCCACTTCAGTGGTGCCACCAGCAGGGCGCTTGGTCACAGTGAGTCCTTGGCTGGTGTGGATAGCAGCCCAGGTTTCAGAGCCCTGCCCAGAGTTGGTCTGCCTCTTCCCTGCCAGACTTTCCCTGCCTGTCGCAATGGAGGTAAGTAAACACTTAGTGTTCATAATCTTTTAGTCATAGCCTCCAACCACAACATCCTATTTAGAAAGGAACTAGCAGCAAATTTACATGGGGATTCTTCTGCTGGCTCTGTTGTGGTGTAGCCCTTTAAACTTGAAAGAATCAGAGACTACCTTCTCTCGTCTCCAATGACTGTCACAAAAAAAAACTAACAGCCCTGCCTTCATTAAATCCCTTTTGTTCTGAAGTTAGCCTTGAAGCTTTGTGTCTCCTTGTCAGACTCTTTGCATCTGCACTCAATGCCTTTCCCTAGAAACGAGAGATGCTGCTTACCTTGAGAGTCAGTGCAATACTTACATTGAAGCAGAGCCAATAAAATAAGTGTTCCATAAACAGGCCCACACAGAAATATTTCTGTAGAAAATGTAATCCGTCATATTGTGCTTAATTGTTGAATAGTGAAAATTATAGATTAGGATCTCTACAAAATGTAACTCAAATCTCTTTGTAAATCTGTTGCTCCAGCATCCATTGTTCATCAGTAGTATCATTAGTATATAATTGTCAAGTAGCTCAAAATATAATGAGCATGCAATGTACAAAAGCCCCGTCTCAACTCACATGAGTGTAGATAGACATTCACAGCTCTGTGTGTTAAAACACAAAGTTATTTTCCAGTGTTGTCATTAGCAGGCACACAGTTTAATGTTTGTTTCTTTACAGAAGTGGGGCGGCTGGGCCGCTCCTCCTCTGCTGCTGGAGTGAGACAGGTGGGTGGAGGAGACGTCCAAAGACAGAGCAGCCTACCAGCACGAGAAGCCCTGAATCAGGTTAATATACAACACCCAGCTGTATAACTTTAGACTCTATTAACTTCATTCATGGTAGATTTGGGAATCAACATTAATATTGGTCTCATTATTACTTCACTTTTTGCTAGAGACAGTGCTCCTGCAGATCTATTTTTAGCTGGTAGATATGCCCACTGGGCAGAATAAGGCTCTGGCTGGCCTTAAAAAAAATAAGAGCTGCAAAATATATGACTGGGCTGATATGTAATCAGAAAATGAGAGCGAATAGTGGATGAGAGAACATGCTGTACTATGTCTGGAGTGATGAGCTGCAGTCTTCCAGCAGCACATTTTGCCCAGATTCTGGCTGCATAGCAAGTGCTGACGCAGTGAGTGTGCTGCAGAGACTGTCTTCATGCGGCTGGTTGACCCTCCCTCAACCTGTAATAGATGAAGCAGCGCTGCATCCTTGTGGCTGTCCACGGGAACTGCGGTTTCATTCAACATGTGCTGCTAGGATTGGCTGTTACTGCAGACAGCACTGCAGTGATCATGCAGGCTATTTTGAAATTAAAATACTATAATATCATAAAATGCTACATAAATTCACTTTTTCCCAATGTGTTCAGCTGCATGGTCTGGCCCAGCCTCAAGTGCCCTGCAGTCCCAGCAGTCACAGTGTGTCTCGGCAGCAGCAGCAACTTCAGCTCCACCAGCAGCAGCTGCAGTTAAAGCAGCAGCTCCAGCAGCTCCAGCAACAGCACCACCTGCAGTTGCAGTTCCAGCAGCTCGCCCAGCTGGCGCAGGGACAGCCTCCTGTCAGCGGGGGCACCACCCTATCCGCAACGCAGAGCCAGAGAGACGGCAAGCTGCTGGAAGTCATTGAGCGTAAACGCTGCCTGTGCAAAGAGATCAAGGCCCACAGGCGCCCTGACAAAAGCTTGTGCAAGCAGGACAGCATGCCCATCCTCCCTAGCTGGAGACGGACACCTGAGCCTCGTAAGACTGGCACGCCACCCTGCCAGAGGCCACAGGCCGTCGTGTGGGACACGGCTATCTGAGTTGGAAAGGCTGGCCGGCCAGTGAGTACAGCACTGAAGAGAGACTAAACACACAGATGAATTGAAGATGTTTGGACAATTAATAAAGAGAGGAGAGAAAAATGGGTTTAGTAACTTCACAGAGGAATGAGAGAATGTTGCTCTTATTGTGTGATAAACTGATCTGAGAACAGTAATGAAGGTTATTGTAGACTTTGGACTCATTTGGGGGAAAAAACAAAAAAAGGCTGATAACAGAGGTGAAGAAAGGAAGTATTACAATCAGACTAAACTAATCTCTGACCCGGGTGATTTATACTTGCTCTGTACTATGTCCTTCTTGATGTGTTCTAATTGCCAATGATTTTTGCCACAAAACGCCAGTATTATTGCCACAAATAGAAGACACCAACTTAATAATAGGTGGGATGTTTTCTTAGATTGGTGTTGCCAAATTTTCTCCTGACTACTTGAGACATAGGCTAAAGGAATCATATATTTTCTCCCACACACAGTTGTCCAACTTGCATAGAAATTACTCTGTGGATGAGAAAAGGCGAGATTCATTGATAAGTTATTGAAGTGTTTGTTGAAATCGTGAAT
The DNA here is from genome assembly GCF_004354835.1 of Perca flavescens. Classification (NCBI taxonomy): domain Eukaryota; kingdom Metazoa; phylum Chordata; class Actinopteri; order Perciformes; family Percidae; genus Perca; species Perca flavescens. The sequence goes on from NC_041343.1 coordinate 13,564,547, forward strand.
GCATATGAGATGTCTTGGTAACAATAGATTGTCATTGTGGATGCAAATAATCATCACTGAGGAGTCAAAGCTACCTACTGTATCTGTTTGCATATTTGTAATGTAAATCTATTTACTTTCTCAACGTTTCTGCAATTTTATAGCAATATGCTCCCGACGCTGGAGCAACATAATTAAAAACTTGTGTCAACTAGCCTAACATACATATCTAAGACTTGAATAAGTCATATTTACTGTGTCATTCTCTGCATGTCACGATAGACATACAGTATTGTAAAAGAAAATGTAGAGATGATCATGTCAGACTTTTACATACAGCAGATCTTCACTATGATAACATGTGGTCGTATAAAAAGATAAATATATATTGCTTGGGGTATCATTAGAAAGGGTGGTGCAACAGATGGCACATACTGTGCAGTCCAGCCAAATATGACACAGATCAATGGTACAACAAACTTCGTCATTCATGCTTCTCCACAGTTGCACATTAGTGATTGTTCCACCACAAAAAAAAACAGGCACTGACACCCATCAACACAGACTGTACAATATGGTGCAACTGATAAGACTGTGAGTATTGATCACCTCAAACAGAATGCTGGAACAATCTGCACAAAACATGGTATACACTTAGGAGAAATTAAACCCTAATGTACTGTAAATAGATATGTACAACTGTATTGAAAATGTAGCAATTATTTCCATTTTCATACTTGTAATCAATACATATTATGTAGCATATACTGTATAAACATAACTTTGTTCACTTGTTTTTTCTAAAAGAATGAAGTACTTTATCTGCTGCAGCCAGTCCATGCGTTACTTTTAGTTCTACTAATAAACAGTAAGCCCTCTAAAGAGGGGCGCAGTCCAACAGTTGTTTATTTAAATGTATGCAAGACTCCCTTTAAGCTGTTATTGTTTTATTTATACCCTTTTTTCTACATTCATTTTTATTTGTGTACAGATTTCAACAGCTCGTTGTCTTGACATTTTGAATACTTTGCTGCTACCTTGAACTACTGGTGTTGTTCATTCAACTACATAGTGTTGCCATGAGAAACAATATTAATATAGTTATTGTTACATATTTGCTTTATATCTGAAAGCCACATGAAATGAAGTTTGTACTTTGAAGAGTGAGCCTTTCTGTATTAGTATTAAGGCAATTGAATGTCTCTTGGTTGTTGTCTTTTTATGATAGTTAGCACCAAGCTGTACAGTACAGTACACTTACCCAGTGAAAAGAAGACCTATCTAAATGTTTGAGAGTCACTGCTTGGCCTTTTGTTTTAGTTCCCACCTGCTCGTGTTTGAGGGTCCAGGGTTTTCAAGCTTACGAAGTCCACTTTGCAAACAAGCACAGGTCAGGTTGAAGGAAATGGGCAAGTGCAATGCATGCAGAGATTCCTTACACCGAAAATGTCCCAGTGATATTAAATATTGTGCCCAATTTAATTCCAGATACAAAGTAAATCACCTTACTAGTCCTTTTCACAGGCTGATATGGAACCCTAGGTACCATTTCCAAAATAGTTTACAGAAGCTGTTGGTTTTGTGTGTCTTCTAAAACAGTGGCCATTATACGAGTGCCATACTATATTGATATGGTAAGATACGGTGTCCCTTGGATATCACTGTAGTGCTATATTTGCATTGATATTGTCATTAAAATAAATTTTATATAATGAACTTTACACAACAAACAGGATTTTTGCATGTGTTTATGCCTCGTGTTGTTTTCCAGTGAAGATGGTGGGGAAGTGGACATTATGTTCCCACTGCACTTTTGCAGCAGGTGTTGCAGCAGCCTCGGTGTCCATGTGAGGGCGCTACCTTAATTACTCCACTGCTGCTGGTGTGGCTCCATCAGGGTGCTCCATGCATAATACCCATGGATAAGACAACAGTCACCGCTTCAATATAGACCACACAAACAATTGTATACAGAGTAATCCATCAGACCTTTACCAAACTTCATAGTTTGAATTTTAAATAGTTACTTCAATAGGATTAGTTATTATTCTGGCATTATTCAATTAGCAACCAATGCTAAGAAGGCACATATCATATGCAGACAATTTGTCTCACAATAAAGAACAATCGCATTAAAATCCGACATGTGGAATTTTATATTATATATATGTCTCTACATTATTATCTGAAGAGTCTCGTTTTTGTGACCACACATTAATTAATAACGTCCCTGTATGGTTATCATAGCCCCCCCCATTTGAATAATATGCTAATTTCACGATAAATAATTAAACAACAATGGGTCTACAATTCCCAAAATATCAATGAAAAATATCCCTTAGAACCACATACACTTTGGAGCCCTTCAGAAATATCACAGATATTAGCCTATGTTGGCTTTCTTTGGGGACGCGACGATAGGTGCCTCAGAGCCAATAAAAGCATGCTTTCAGCCAACACACGATATGCTCTACGGGTTGTCTTTCATGCGTTGGGCCTGTGAGGACGAAGGATGCGGTGCAGATGATTGGCCAGGCGGTCAGAGGAGGCGGGAGTAGCTCTGCTGGGGGGGATGGAGAGGGAAAGGGTGCTTGTAGAGAGAGGCGGAGGGAGTGCTTTACCGCAGTATCACTAGATTTCTGCACCACTCATCAAAACTCTGCGGCATGCAGACAAGAGCTGGGGGGGAGGGCAGATACTAGGTCTTTGCTGGAGTGTAGGACCGCTACCTCTTACTATTACTATCCGTCTCTCTGTTATCAGATTGACTCCAGTAGTGTTTCTACTTTCATTACCATTCATTTGTCCGTCTGAGCGCTTAAGTAGACCTTTAGTTATCTGTCTTCTTGCCATACAGTAGCTCTCTTTCTGCTGTCTGGCTAATTGTTTCAGCCCGGCGCTAATTGCATTAGTGCGCGTTTGTTAGAGCTTTGGGGTCCAAACTTTTATGACAAAATGGCAAAGGATGGAGAAAAAAGCGGGTGGAAGGAATATATATGGAACCCGAGGACGAGGGAGTTCCTGGGCAGGACGGCGAGCAGCTGGGGTAAGTACTGTCCAGCTACAGCAATGCAGCAAACACGGTCCCTCGGCTCTGTAACAGGTCTCTGTCATTGTCTCTTAAGCCAATCTTATCAAGATTAACGTGATGCTTCAAGACAGGACTCCTTCAGAAATGAAAATGTGTAACCATAATATCAATTTCACCCTGACAGAAGTTGTTTGATTATTTTCCCTCAGTGTTCAGGTAATGAGATGGCTGTCGCTGTCGCTGTCCACTACAATCTGCAGCTGAAGTCTGAATGCGGCACCGCTTCTGTGGGAGCCGGTGGAAGAAAAAAAAAATCCTCCTGCCTAGTTTCTTTCTTTATTTATTTATTTATTAATTTATGGCACTGCTTTCACTGCGCAGTGCGCTCAACATAAGGGTGGAGGCATATGGTCCTATTTCACATTTGAATTAGCCAGATTACTGCAGCACTGATGAAACAGGTTCCACTCTGTTGCAAAGTGCATATCATCAGCTCCTCTCTTTGGAAGCAATGAGAGAGCCTTAGCTAGCTTTAAGAATTCTGCTGCGGATACGACTTTTTCCGGGGAGATTGGTTGCTGAATTAAGTAGAAATAGCCTATGGGTTGTACAGCCTGCAGCTTTTATCTAATGAGCATTCAACAGGATGTCATTCATTTTCAGGTTTTTCCCCACAGAGATTTTGAAAGAAGATCCAATCCCAGCCTCTATGTAAAACAAGGGCTTTGCCACCTACTGTCCTCCTTTCTTCCATACAACCAGCCAGCAACTATTTCAAAGATTCATGAAATGATAGGGCGCATATGGCTCTGTTCTAATGACATTGGAGCGTTTTAATCTGGGTAAAGCCGAGGGCCAAATGCTATTTGTATCACCTCCAACCCGGCCCCTCCCAGTGAGTGTAAATCAGTGAGGGATTTAATCCTAATCTAATGACTTCAGTGGCTGATGGGGAAGGTATCAATTCGGTGGGTAGGATCTAGCAAAGTAAATCACTTTCAGGAATTCAGATTATTTTTGATCTTTACATTGGGGACATGATCTCAAAGGCACTGAAGTTTTGTGTTTGTGGTTGGAATCATGCTGAAAGTGATTTTACTTGCAGTGGTATCCTGTTGATAATATTTAATCGTTGGGCATTTTACTATGAGTGCAGAGTTGGAAATCATTGACCGTATAGCTTCTTTTGCAGGAATCCTCCCGCAGTGTACGACTTAATCCAGCTCAGTGTGTCGCAGGTGCTTTAGGGTCTTTAGGATGGCCTTTTTAAGCTGTGCTCTCTAAGGCTTGTTAATTATTCTATTTCTGTAGTCAGCCACTACATGTAGGTCTGCTTAACTTGGCATTTCACCTTTGCACTTCCTCATTCTCCTAATGATGCATACACTGTACGTACTGTACCTCTACTTACACTTGTTTGACCTATCCATCCATTTTCTATACTTATCTCAACATGCAGGGAGTAAAAGGCAAGAAAACACACTAGCCCAGTTGCCTGTCTCTTTAACAGGCAAATTTGTTGTTCTATGAATGTAAAGTAAAAAAAATATTTCATAATTTGTTCATCTTGTCCTTCGGCATACTTCTGAAGGGGCCCACTTTATGTTAAGTGAAAACAGATGTTCAACATGTGTGTAGGACATGTGAGGAGGAACACTAAATGTGTTCTGAGTACATCAGCTCATAAACAGAGCATGGCTTATTGTGAAAGATGTTTGACTTTGGACAGCCAATCACATTTGGGTTCTTTGAATTGGAAATACTATAAATAATTACTTTAACTCTACAGTGTTTGTTGCTTATTTCAATGTGTGTTGAGTGTTTTGTAGACAGTTTCCACCACGTAATTCACTCATAATTATGCAGTATAATGTAAGTGCAGAGCATCAGATCAAAGGCTTCTTTGAGGATGAAACACAGAACACTTGCTTGTGTGTTCTGCTTTGTGTATAGAGCTGTAATGATATGGAAATAGCCTTGATAAAATAGAACAGTCTGCAATTTTGATGATACATTGCCACCAGCTGACACCAGGCAAACATGGTCAAACAGCTATCTCTATTTAAAAATAGGACTAATTAAGTGTTCTGCACCTCCCACTTCCAAAAACAACAAAAGACTCTTACTGTAACACAGGGAAAGAGCCTTAAAGGGCCAATAGGAAACAAAACCATGATGCTGGTCTTAGTGTAAGATCGCAGACCATATACAAGATAACAAATGGTTTGACATTAAAAGAACATAGCTATTTATTCTTTCTCCAGAGCATTTCATTTTGAGTTTAGAGATCTGTTTGATCACTAATTCACAAAGCAATTGAGCAGCATGTCCTCCTAATTAATTTCTAAAAGAAAAGGGACACCTCCTGCCATTATTAGTGAAGAAAGAACAGGATGCTGAACCATCCCTCCCTGGCCTTTTATTCTTTGCTTTCAACTGCCGTCTGCAAACAAAGCCAGGGTGAAAGAGAGATGCTCTACTGTCCATCATCAGCGTGGACTGAAAGGGCAGACTGTGAACCTTACACCGTCTTTGCCAGTGGGAAAGCCACCCTGCCTGTACACTTGACGTATGCACATGTGCATATCCAGTCTCCCCTGGGTGGTGTCATATTTGCGGTTCGCACAACATCCCATCTGGATGATAGAGCAAAACACTTAAACACTTTGTTTTGTCACATCTTATCTCTGATGCCATCTCTCTCTTGCTGTAGTACCTCTGGCTTGGTCCAGGGCCTGGAGGACTGACTGTATATTTTGAATGACTCAGCTTGGGGCTTTTCCGTGCGACAG